>NW_010130388.1:0-37893 GCF_000699245.1 Pterocles gutturalis | reverse complement strand
TTGGCATTGGGACCGGTGCTGCTCAACATCTTTGTCCGCAACATGGACAGTGGGATTGAATGCACCCTCAGGAAGTTTACCAGCAACATCAAACTGTGTGATGTGGCCGACACTCTAGAGGGAAGGGATGCCATCCCAAGGGACCTTGACAGACTTGAGAGGTGGGCCTGTGCAAACCTCATGAAATTCAACAAGGCCAAGTGCAAGGTCCTGCACGTGGGTCGAGGCAATCCCAAGCACAAATACAGGCTGGGAGGAGAATGGATTGAGCGCAGCCCTGAAGAGAAGGACTTGGGGAAGTTGATTGATGAGGAGCTGAACATGACCCGGCAATGTGTGCTGGCAGCCCAGAAACCAACCGTGTCTTAGGGGCATCAAAAGGAGCATTAGCAGCAGGTTGAGGGAGGTGATTCTCCCCCTCTACTCCACTCTCATGGGACCCCACGCCGAGTACTGCATCCAGCTCTGGGGCCGTCAACATAAGGACAAAGACCTGTTGGAGCAAGTCCAGAGGCGGGCCACAAAGATCGTCAGAGGGCTGGAGCACCTCTTCTATGAAGACAGGCTGAGGGAGTCAGGGTTCTTTAGCTGGGAGAAGACCAGGCTCCAGGAAGACCTTATTGTGACTTTTCAGTACTTAAAGGGGACTTACAAGAAAGATGCAGAGAAGCTTTTCAGCAGAGCCTGTTGTGTTAGGAGGAAGGGTAATGGTTTTAAGCTAAAAGAGGGTAGATTTAGACTAGATGTAAGGAAGAAATTTTTTACTATGAGGGTGGCGAAACACTAGAACAGGTTTCCCAAGGAGGTGGTAGATGCCCCATCCCTGGAAACATTCAAGGCCGGGTTGGATGAGGCTCTGAGCAACCCGATCTAGTGGAAGATGTCCCTGCTCATTGCAGGGGGTTGGACTAGATGACCTTTACAGGTCCCTTCCCACCCAAACTGTTGTATTATGTGACCCAAACCGGTGTTTTCAAATATGTAGCTGCTTCTATTTTAAATACAAGTAAAGCAAGAAAAAATCAGGATTTTTGTTGAATTACCAACCATAGCTTTACAGTTTTTATTTTGCAAGTTTTTTTTCATCTTTTTGATAGGAGTTGGCCAAATTTCGTAAGTATAATTGGCACACAGGGAAAAAAAAAATCACTTCAGTATTTGTATATGGTTTTCATTTATCGGTAGTTCCCGTAAGACTTTGCATGCACTAGCAATTGGGTGTATCATCTCTTTTGAGATATTGGACTCAGTAACTGTTTACAATTAACAGACTGAGCCTTTCTCTCTTAGCAAATCTCTCCATTGTAGTGACAGTTGTGTTTTTAAGGTTTTCCTCAAATTTTGGGAAAATGCAGTCAGTTTTTAAAGTATTGCCAAGCGAGTTATTTGGGCCTTCCGCTGTGTCACTAGAGATTAGAGATTTTACAGGTTTTTGATGTTTTTTTCACCAGTCTTCAGTCTGCTGGTGATTAAAAGAATGCCTCTGCAAACCTGTGGCGCATTGTGAAAGTACGTGGCATAAAGTCATGTCCAAGCAGAATGAGCCAAAATTATCCAAGTGCCAGTAAAATGGCTTCCTGGTCCAAAATACTTCATATGTATCTTGTTGTCTGTTAAATACGAATAATACAGTCATACAGTTTGTTTGCTAGTCCGTTGTCTTCCTTCGACAGTGTGGGTATTTGCTTCTCAAAATGTCAGCTGCTGATCTTAAAACAAACCAAACCTTCCCCTGCAGTATTCTTATCTGCATATGATTAACTTTTGGAGGATGGTTGTATTCCTTTTGCCAGGCTGCTTTCTTTGAGGTGCTTTCTCATGCAATTAGTTGCATAGTTTGACCGTCAGGTCATCAGTATCTGTACCTAGCAATTCATCTTCAACATGCCTTTGAATGCTATATAACCCAGGCTAACATTGCTTTAAAAAAATCAGATGCGGAATACTGTAAAATGATGTTATAGGCGTAACATTTTTATTTTTCAAATGTACTGTTGTTACTTGTAGTGATTTTTTTTTTAAATGCAAATAATGTTTGCATTTATTACATATGCAAACTCATTTATTGCTGAAAACTAGGATGGCTTTCACACAGGGTCATTAGCTAAAGCAGGATAGAACTTTCATAGTTGTGTCATTACTCAGCTCTTCTAATGCAGCTTTACCAATATCTTTAGTCATACTCTGATGGCTGTACATGCTTAACTGCTGGTAGATTTTTATTCTTTCTGTTGCATTTTATGCAATGCTGTTATCATGGTCTCTTCTTTTTCCACTCAGTTTAGTTGCAGTTTCTGCATCTAGGACTTAGTGTATTTCCCATTTTCATTCAGTTTCCCAAAAAAAGACATGGAATTAGGTATTTTTCGTCCTGAATCAACTTTATTTTTACCATTATTTTTCATGGAATATCTTTTATTGCAGCAGATGGAAACTGGCAAGACAGATAATAAGTTCAGATTATATTTTGATGTATTAATTTTGGAATCTGTTTAAATTCTTCTTTATTTCTGAGCAGAAACCATGTTAAATCATTTCATTTCTGTTCCAAGTGGCTCTAGATTGAGGTTCTTGTTTTGTTTTCTTTGTAATTGATGGTTTCATGTTTCATGCTACACCAAAAGTAGATCAGCTTTTCAAAAAGTAAGTTCTGTCATTTGTTGGTTTCCTGTGCTATGCTTTCTTTACCCTTCTGGGAAATGGCAGTGTCTGTTTAGACCAGATATAGACCCAATTTTATATTTTAAAAAAGAGAATATTATGGTATTAAATGGCACCTAACTTTTAGAACTTGTTGAAAAAATATCAATGAAAGTTTTCTCTTGGAAGAGGCTGAGCTGAAATACTAGGGATGTACCCATCTCAATAAAAGCTACATGAGAAACTACCAATTTTATAATAAAACTCGCAAGAAGTTAACAAAGCCAGATTTGTACTAAAACAGAAGAAAATTATTTGAAATCTTGAAGTATAGAAGGTCTCGTAGTGTGCAGTATGGAAAATCCAATTTTGACTAGCTTAAGTGGGGTATGTGCTTGCAGTACTCTTATTCCAAAGGCTTTGCCGATATGAATTAAATTTCACTTGATGCCCCTGAACTAGGAAACATTCACATAAGGGGAAGCTAAGTCAGATTTTACTTGGTCAAAATCATACAGTGTATTAGAGCAGGAATTGGTATGTAATTCCAATGTACTGACATATTTCTCAAGCCATTGTTGTGTGTACGTACACAGTGGGAATGCTGTGTATTTTACTCGAATAGAAGACTGCTTTGTCTGCCCACACGTGGTAGCTTTAATTTCAGTTAATACCAGTTGTAGCATCACCGTTGAATGTTCTTATTCCAGCTTTTAGTAGTGCCAAATGTATTGTGGTTGGGTTAATATAAATGTATTTTATTCTGTTTTCTTTGCAACGCTGCAGAAATATTACTGATGATGAATCCTCAGTGGATGAACTGAGAGGCACTCTGCGGTTTTTTGCATCTGTTTTAGTTCGGAGAATTCACAAGGTAAGATGACTTAAAGGTATTAACATTGTTTTTCCATCAGAGATAACTGATAGCTATCTGTAGCGAGTTCTTTAATTCTTTTAAAACAGTGATTCCAAAGTCAGTCTTACAGAGGGTGTAGGCAGTTTCCATCTAAGTTTCTTCTTTGTGTTATCTGTTCGCTCCTGGAGTGTATCCTGTTCCTGGTTATAAACCATCTTTGAAGATTCATCACTGGAAGTGTTCAATGTCAGATCGGACATGGCTTTGAGCAACCTTATCTAGTGAAAGATGTCCCTGCCCATGACAGGCGGTTGGACTGGATGGCCTCTGAAGGTCCCTTGCAACTCAAACAGTTCTATGATTATGTGATTCTTGCAAATGGATTTATTTTTTGTAGCAGTGCAAAGCATTATTAAAACCTTGAGATGATCTTTTAGCTGTCTTTTAGTGACTTAATCCAAGTGGAAACAATTTTTAGAATTATCGAAAAAGAGCTATTAGAAAACGGTTAGCAGTGTACCTGTCTTGTAACTTCTGCTTGCTTGACTTCTTTAAATGCAGACAAGGTCCTTACATTGTCTATAAAGTGTCATTAAGTGAACAGCATACTATAAGAATTAAAACAGGTATGGTTCTTATATTAATATAGTTCTTAAGAAACGTTCTGAAGACTAAAGATTCAAATTTTTTATTTACTGTGTTTAATACACTAGCACATATACTCCGTTTTCTGGTAAAGTGTTTCAAGCCTGTTTTACAGGAACTGCTTCTAAATTTCTGGCTATTCTAAGAAGGAAGAGTTGCTAACTGAGTTTCCAGATTTACTCAGTGCTGGCCCCTCTGCTGGAACAATTACCATAAATGTGTGTCTTTTTTTCTCCCCTTCTTAGTAACAGCAGTGTTTCCTGAACTACAAGTTGTACATGTACTCTGTCACGACTGATTCACAGTCTGATTCTGTCCTTGTTATATATCAAATCCAGATGACTTTCTTGTTTACTCTAACTCAAGCATGTTGCTTTTTAAAGGGAAACGTCTGTGTAGCACAGACATCATATGGAGGTGTGAAAGTGGAGTAAATCTTTCAGAGTGAAAATTTACATCAGGGTCTTTAATTTGGAGTTGAAATGCATGCACGTATTAGTTTCATTGTTCGTAGATCCATCGTTGATTCAGAAAGTCGTGATGTCTCCTCTTTTGAGTGGGTAATAAGGTATTAATCATGTTATCTTGGATCAGCTCTAGTATCTTTGAGTATTAATTTACCATACCTGCCTTTGACAGTAATGAAGCAATGTGTTCAATTCTATGTATCTGGGTAGACAACACATGCAACAAAAACTCAAGACACGTACAAGTATTAAGCCCAGTCGGGGAACTACAAACTAAAGGCCAGCACAGAAATGCATTTCTCTTTACAAATATTCAGATATATTTGTATCCATCCTAGAGAATAATATAATTTATTTTGTCTCTGTGTGTGAAATGGTACAGATATCTCAAGCAAAAAGGTACTCATAATAACTTTGTGTTTTGGAACAAAATTGAAACTTGGCGTGCTCAGTCATGCAGGGGAGCATGGTGTCTCATGCTATGCTATTTTTTCAGCTCGTACTTTTTTTCTGCTGAATAAGTGTTTCTGTGTGTGCACACACCCAGATACAGATTCAGACAGCCTGAACTAATAGCTGTGCTGCATATACTCCTGAAAATGTTGTGCATAGAAATCAGAGTTGATATGCAAGTTGCAAATAAAATACCAACTTTTTGTCACTTTAGGAATCCTAGTTTAAAGCTTCAGTAATTAACCAAAAAGAGTTATGAGAGAATATTTTATAGCCTTTCGGCTCTGATACATTGTTCTTTGTAACCTCATTTCAGGAGAAATTCATCATTGATTGCAAAATGAAATAGTCTTACACCTTTGCCAAACAGCTGTACGTTGGTTTGGATTTATTAAATGCTTGAAGGCAATGGTCTAGCTAATAGAGATTACATTTTTAAATTCAGGAACTACTATATGTAAGAAAGACTGTTTTTTCCTTTTTTTAGGTTATATCTGTATACTTTTTTGCCAAAGACTCTTCTACTTTTGAGTTAAGACTTAAAATTGCTTCAATGAAAATAATTCCTTTGTTTTCTGTTTAAGGCTGTCTAGGTGGATTTTTTTGAGGAATGGTTGTTGAACAAAGTGACAAGCACTTCAGGCCAGTCAGCTCTTAAGTATTTGTTGAAATACTTAAATGCTTTCTCTCCTCTTGCAGTTGGGTCGAGGCAATCCCAAACGCAAATACAGGCTGGGTGGAGAATGGATAGAGAGCAGCCCTGAGGAGAAGGACTTGGGGGTGTTGGTTGATGAGAAGCTGAACATGGGCCGGCAGTGTGTGCTGGCAGCCCAGAAACCAACCGTGTCCTGGGGGTATCAAAAGGAGCGTGGCCAGCAGGTCGAGGGAGGTGATTCTCCCCCTCTGCTCCACTCTTGTGTGACTCCGCAGAGAGTACTGTGTCTGGCTCTGGAGTCCTCAGCACAGAAGGACATGGAGCTTTTGGAGCAAGTCCAGAGCAGGGCCACAAAAATTATCAGAGGACTGGAGCACCTATTCTATGAAGACAGGCTGAGGGAGTTGGGATTGTTTAGCCTGGAGAAGAGAAGTCTCTGGGAAGACCTTTTTGGGACCTTTAAGGGAGCCTACAATAAAGCTGGAGAGGGACTTTTTACAAGGGCGTGTAGTGATAGGACAAGGGGTAATGGCTTTAAGCTGGAAGAGGGTACATTTAGATTAGATATAAGGGAGATGTTTTTTAACAATGAGGGTGGTGAGGCAGTGGCCCAGGTTGCCCAGAGAAGCTGTGGATGCCCCATCCCTGGAGGGGTTCAAGGCCAGGCTGGATGAGGCTTTGAGCAACCTGGGCTAGTGGGAGGTGTCCCTGCCCATAGCAGGGGGGTTGAAACTTGATGATGTTTGAGGTCCCTTACAACCCAAACCATTTTATGATTCTATGATTAAGGTCTTTATTTGACTTAGCAGTGAGGGGGGACAAATTCCATTAGGGAAAAAAATATGTTCAGAAGTCTTAAATTTTGAATATTTACAACTACCTGTTTCTGCTTCTCCGAGATGTCTTTTGTTCTTGCTTAAAATAAAGGGCATACAAAGTGTAAAGCAGTTTCTAGATTAGTTTCTGTGGAAACTACTGCAGCTGATAAAGAAGAACCCCTTGAAACTGTACAGACTGGGGAGTTGACTGGCTGTGGAGAGAAGCTCTGCTGCAAAGGACGTGGCCACATGGTAGACAGTAAGCTGAGTATGAGCCAGCAGTGTGTACTGGCAGCAAAGAAGGTCAGCAGTATCCTGGACTGTATTAACAGGAGCAGAGCCAATCGATCAGGCAAAGTGATTAGACATCTTTCCTTGGTGCTCTTTAGGTGGCATCTAGGATACTGCATCCAGTTTTAGGCTCCCCATCACAAAAGAGACATTGATAGATTGGAGCAAGTTCGACCAAGTGGCCATCAAGATGGTTGGGGCTGGACCATTTGACCCGTGAGGAGGATCACATGATACTGTTGTTGGCACTCATGGTCATCTTGACTCAGTAACTCAAATTTTCTTTCGGTTCTTCTGTCACCTGAGCTGGGATGTTTTTTCTGCATATATAGAGGAGGGTTTCACTTTGCTTTTAGCCCTTGTGGACATGATTGTTGAGGGTTAAGGTACACGAGTACTAGAAGCAGAGCGTTGTTGCTTTTGTTGGTGGTCAAACCTTCAGGTGTCATATACTGTGACTTGGATATCAAACTGTATAGCTATAAATATTGCAATGGAAGAATCATAATGGGAACAAGTCGACAATAAATGTGTTAACAGTATTTTTTATGGCATTTAGTTCTACATGATATTGTATGCTTTGCCCAGAAGAATGAGCGTACCGTCAGTTCACCTAGAGAATTTATGGGTTGTTTTGTAAGGGTTTGTTTTATGGTTAGAAGGGGGACATATAAGCAAATTAATATGTGTGGCAGTTGTAGGTAATAAATTTGGGGAAAAAAAAAACCTAAAACAATTATGTTTTTATTATAAAACTGTTCTTTAGGTGGATATTCCAGCTGTTGTAACAAAGAAAATGCTCAAGGCAGCAATGAAACACATTGAAGTGATAGCCAAGGCCAGGCAGAAAGGTAAAGACTTCGTATGTTGTCAGTTTCAAAGGGCAAGTATAGGTGTTTCTTTTTGCATGTTTGTTATTATATTTATTAAATCTTCTCATCCTCACTGTCTTCTCTTCAAAAAACAAAGAGTGAACCTTTTGTTTTTCTTCTTGAGGTTCCAAAGATAAATTAGGGAAAAAGTTATGGTACAAACAATCTCTCAGTTTGGTTTTCATTTCCCTACGTTCAAAATACTAAATTGCTTTCTCTGTATGGTAAACAGGAATGTCTTTTTTGTCTATTCAGAGCAATCAAGATCATTTAGCAATGCATCTTGAGGTTTTTCCTCTGTATTCCGGATGAGCAGTTATAAACGAAAGGATTTGCATGGCCATGCACTATAATGTAACTGTAACCCTTACAGCTAGAATGATTTCACATCTGCACACTAACACAAGCAGTTAGTGGTGCTGTTCAATATGTTGAAAAGTTAGGTTTATGTTTATAAGCCATGGAGAGACTTTAAGCAGTAGCATATTTAATTATTATTTAAATAAAAATATCTTCACAAGCCTAATGTAAAAATTAGATTAAAACTGAACATTGAAGGAGTATTTGGAAAATAGAACACTTGCTGTTGGAACTTTATTTTTTTCACTGGCTGTGTTCCACAGTGCTGTATCTAGTAAATGTGGTTTCATTCAACTTTTAAGCATAGATGTTTACTTTCACTGGAGTCATGAACTTTCCTTCCTTCCCTCAAAATGTCTGCTTGATGTACATAAATATATGCCATCGGTCCTGGGAGTAGTGGGTAATGAGTAACATGAATAATGAGAGATAGATAGTGTGATCATGCTAGATGCTTTTCATGGCACAACAGCAAGTTCAAGATACTAGATTATCTTGCAGTGCTGTTTATGCCAAATTTTGTATTTCCTTTGATTTCTACTAAGGAGTTGGAAACACTTCAGCAGCAAAGAACTCTATTTGAAATGTATGGCATTGAAAATTAAAGGAAAAGACTTGTTCCCTGATGGCAGATGTGTGAAACAGCAGCTGAAGATGATTTTTAGGAGTGCCTTCTAGTAAACGTTGCTAAACCACCACCATAATACATGATTCAGAGGCAGCTTGCAGGTTGCTTTGGTTGCTAGTTGAGCCTAGCCTTTTCTGTTTGTTTATTTTCTAAATCCTTTTTCAGATGATTGTTTTAGGAGGCATTTCCTTTCTTCCTACTCTTCTTACCCTTGTGTCTCTCGGTAATTCCTCACTATCTGCACAGACACCTGCATGATGCATTGCCTGTCATTGCCAGAGAGCACATGCTCTCTCTATGCTTTTAGTGACACCAACTGTGCAGACTTACCAGGCAATACACATTCCTGCATCCCCCGTATCAGCTGGTACCACTCATGGTTCTTGGTTGTGGGGGACAAAGTCTGCATTAGGTACCTGCCCTGCGCCTGGTGTGGTTCTTGGCGTGAGGCTGTGCTGGATTGCTCGTGCAGCTAGGGTGGGATTTGTTACAGCTCAGTTCTTGCCTTTGAAGCGAGTTCAAGGAATAGAACATTGTTGGTTTTAATTAATATGTATAGTTTTTAATCTGATAAAGCAGGTATTCTTTCAGCTCCATGTAGCTACTTACAAGAGTCAGAGCTCCTGCAGATCCCCATGCTGGTTTTGGTTTGATTTACGCTGTGTTTAAAATTTATGTTCCTTCACATTTGTTTCTGAATGTTCTAAGCAGGAAAGGGATATAACAGTATTGAATAAAAGTTTACCTATATGTTGATTTCAAATTGTATTGTAGGCAAGTCAATAGGCAGAAGCCCAATAAACAGGAGACTGGGAAGGAGGTCAGGAAAAAAGCAAGTAGAGGCGACTTTGGACAGTTCAGTTTTTTAGAAGATGTTGAGTTCCTCAGTAATTATAAATGAGAAAACATTCTGGAAGCCATGCAAACTGCAGTTGTTTGGTGGAAGAAATCTTATTTCAATATGAAGTTTTATTTTTACATACCCAGGCTTCAAAGTCTAAGCCAAGGTTCTTTTGTAAAATTTCAACATTGTGTCCCTTTGGCAGTCCTATATATATGAAAAGTATTAACTTTGTAGCTCAAATGAAAAGCAATCACCTCTTATTTCATAATAAGAAAAAGCTGAAACAACTCATAATACTGGTTTTTACTTGCAGTAAAAAATGCAGAATTTTTACAGCAAGCTGCTTTAGAAGAATATGGACCAGAACTCCATGTTGCTTTGAGAAGCCGAAGAGATGAACTTCACTACTTAAGAAAACTTACTGAACTTCTTTTTCCTTATATTTTGCCCCCGAAGTCAACAGAGTGCAGGTACAGAAATTATTTAGAATTGCATTTTTTAAAGTATCTGCATACTATATAGTACAATAATTTTGGGTAGTGAAAGAATGAACTGCAAAGTCATGGTCCTCATTCCTCCTCCTTATCCCTTTGCTTGTGAGTTTTTTGATTGGTCTTAAAAATATTCTATCACGCTTAAGGTATTATTAAATACTAAAATATTTCCCAGTAAGATCTAATGGCATTGGAAACTTCACTTAGAAAATTATGTAATCTAATATTTGTTCTGATTTTTTTTTTTTTCTTTTCAGATCCCTGACTCTTCTAATAAGAGAGATCCTGCCTGGTTCTGTTTTCCTTCCCTCAATGGATTTTTTAGCTGATCCTGTAAGACTTTGGAACACAGGAATAACCTTAGTTTATTCAATATTATTTTTTTTATGTGTTGTGGTAAAGCAGATGATGCACAATGACTGACTTGCTATGCGTTTTGACTGGGTAAAAGGAAAAGAAATCTTGTGGCCGATGTTTTTGTTTGGTCATTATAACTGGTTTGAGTGCTTAACTGACTGGGCTGACTGAAATACAGTACTGGCATGATCTCTTAAGAATGTATTTTTAGTGAAGGACTTCAGTTCCTGTCAAATGGGAGAATGCTGTGCTGGTATAAGCACCTTCAAATTGGTATAAGTGCATTTTAACAAGGGCTCAGTTACTTGAACTCTGGCTGTATGTATCTTTATAGCAGTGAAAGTAAACCAGATTTTCTTGCAGCTGTATTGAAATCAGTTCTTTTGTCCTTAATTCTGCAAATCAAAGTGCACTGCCACCTTTGATTTTATTTATGCATGTATTTTAATATTTAAAATGGCACTACTTACGAAGGTGTCACCTAGCTGCAAGCAGAAGTTACTGTAGCTGTGGAAGTATGAGCAATTCATTAGGTCTGCACTAACAGTAAAAATATTTTGCAGAGTGTTCCTCTGCTGAGTAAGAATGCTTCTGTGCAGGTCTCTTCAGAAATTCCCTGACTTGTAAATACTTGAAGAGACCATTGAAGATTAATTCTCAAACATGTATTGCCAGGCTTTGTTTTTTCTTTCTTTTTTTTTTTTTTAAAGTATTAATATATTCACAGGTTTAAACTTGAGCATGACATAGTAGTGAAATGATTTGAAGCTAATTTGTTGAGTTTCTTTAATAGTAAATTTGTCTTGTGTTTTCCTGCAGGACACTGTCAACCATTTGCTGCTGATCTTCATTGATGATAGTCCAGTGAGTACTGACAAAGTTAAAACAGTAGTAATTTGTTCACCCATTAAGGAAGCTTTCTTACTCAATTGTCTCTCATCAATTTTTTCTACAGCCTGAGATAGCAACTGAACCTACTTCTTCATTGGTTCCATTCCTTCAGAAATTTGCAGAGCCAAGAAATAAAAAACCATCTGTAAGCAAAGGCAACATTTATTTCCTTTCCTGGTTTGAATAAGTGTTTTACTTTACCTGTTGTTTTTGTTCTACAACTCTTTGCATCATTTATGTACTCACTGAAAGTTTGAAAATTGTCTGACTGCATTTTTAACCTACTAAGGTCCTGAAACTGGAGCTAAAGGAGATCAGAGATCAGCAAGACCTTTTATTTCGGTTTATGAACTTCCTGAAACAGGAAGGGGCAGTCCACGTGCTGCAGTTCTGCCTGACTGTAGGTAAGATTGCATGTGTATGCTGAGGTATATTTGATGATCTGTGAAATCTTTAAGCATTTGCATATTGAAGTGAATATTCGGTCTCAGAACTAGGCAGCATTTTTAAGCAAGAGATTACCTTTCAGGATCTGTGTTCACCTACTTTGATACGTCCTGATTCTTGAATGCTAATCTTGGCAACACTGATGTCAGTGTGGACTGTAGGTCTTAAATGTATTTCTATTTATTGGTAAAGGTTGTACAGTTTAAAATACAATATTCTTGTAAGAAAAAAGTTCTGGCCACTGATACAAATTACAGCTGGCTTTTTTTAGTCTGTGGTTACTAAAGTATTACTAAAATGAGCTGTTCAACGTTAAAAGCTTCTCATGTTCTTTTAGCTTTAAAATTCTGATTTCTGCAAAGAACAGAAGCTTAACAGGAACATTAAAGGTGTTGAAACCTTCTATTCAATAACCTGTACCTTCATCATGAAGCATCCATTTGGTTTTACCATTACACAAGTGTTGTTTGAAAAGCCTTCTGCTTTCCAGGGATAAGGTTTTTTCTGAAGTCTCAGTAAGCTAGAGTGGTTTATTTCAAGTTTTTTGATAACTAGTTTTTAATTACTGGCTTACCAAAATAATGGGTTTTTTGGTTTTAGTAAACAAGTATTTCCCTGTGGCAGAGGAAATAATGGATGTGTCTTCATATCCCAAGCCCATACATATATCAGGAAGATGTGAAATTAGAATAGATAGATTTTTCTCATAAAATAGTGCAGAAATCATTAATCATTATCTAAGATAAATATAACTAATCTCTGTGCATGCAGCTTCTTATGTGCTCATAATCCTTCCAAACATGTTCGCTTTTTCTCCAAAAAACTCCTCACCAAAAACCAACAAAACCTGGTGCTTGCAGGTGGTTCTAAGCTGACCCTTCTAGAGCTCTCTAGAGCTGCTTCCTCTAGCAAGAAGGTTACTCAAACTGTGGCTATTGCCCACGATCAGTCTTTTTTTTCTGGGTAAACCTCAGCGTTTTCTTCCTTCTAAACTTCTCTTACATTCTCATACTTGGCAAATCTGTATATTAGCTTATAAAACAAATAATGAGATTTAGGTTTCTCGGGTTCTGCTGTTCCAAACTGTCTACTGTAGGTGGTTCTTCACTTGATAGAAATGTTTTGTATAAGAAGCACTTAACTGAGGAAAAAAAACCCCCAAAAACCCCAGAAGAGTCTTGGTAGACTTTCTGTGAAGAAGTTTGGTTTTCTCTATTAATTGAAAAATGCATCAAACGCTACCTTATTTTCCGCTCTTTCCTCCCAGTAGTCAGGCCATGAACAGGATGGGCCAATAAATCAAGAAGGATTGCACAATAATTGTGCTGAGTAGGATTTTTATTTTATCAGGGAATTTCATTCTTAACTTAGTCTGATATTAAAGATAGTATTGAAAATATTATGATGGGTTGGGTCTTAGGAATGAAATAGCACCAGAATAGGCAGATGAATGGTGTAAAGGGCTGTTGGGGTTCTGTGTGTCTAGCATGAACTGGAAATCATGCTGAAAGAAAACTACAATTTACAATTTGGTATTTTAGGAAAAAAAAATTAATTCTTCTGAGTAATTCTTCTGCCAGGAACAGCTTCATGGATTTATCATTACTGTGATAAGGAATAATTAGTTTTAATTGCAATATATTTTTAGTAATAATGTCATAAACAAATCTGAATTATAATTAATAAGAAGGCAGCTACCTTATTACCTGAGTTTGAGATGTCTTCTGTTTCTATTAATTTTAAGTTTTACAAATTATTATGGCTGCTGGAAAATGAGTTGATAGAATAGGTTGCTTCAAGGTGCTATTTGCTAGCCAAGTGGATCAATAAATGCATTTTCTTTCCTTTGCTTCTCAGAGGAATTCAATGACCGAATCTTGCGACCAGAACTATCAGATACTGAAAAGATGTCTCTGCATGAGGAAGTACAGAAAATTTACAATACTTATTGTTTGGATGAAAGCATTGATAAAATTAGATTTGACCCTTTTATTGTGGAAGAGATTCAAAGAAGTAAGTTTGAATTTGAAAGGAATAATTTACCCTGGAATTCAAACAGCATTCTGTAATAAAGTGAAGACTAATTCAACTAAATATGATCACCCTTTACTTTTGTCATAGTTTTAAAAATTGTTACCCCTTGCTATGTTGTGCTTTACCCTAGTTTTGTTAGTTTATTTCTTTTTATGTCAAACTTACAGTAGCTTGCAAAGCAATCACAAACTCAGACCAGAAAACCCGCAAACTTTATATGCCTATATATTTATATTTGCAATTTTTTTAATAGTTGCTGAAGGTCCATATATGGATGTTGTGAAACTTCAGACTATGAGGTGTCTTTTTGAAGCTTATGAGCATGTACTTTCTCTACTTGAGAATGTTTTTACTCCTATGTTCTGTCACAGCGATGAGGTAAGTGTGAAATATTTGAAGAGCAGTCTTAAAGCAAGATTGTATTGTTTTTAGGATACCCTATTTACAACAGTCATGTGCATGTGGAACCGAAAAATATATCTCCATTTTCCACTTGAGTTAGTATGCCAGAGCTGGGACCAATCTCAGTAAGAAAACTGCATTTTTTCTAGTTCAACACAACATCAACAGAATAAAAAAAAAATTCTTCATTTTTTGATGTAACAATTTGGGTATATCACTGCTGTTACAAAGTCCTCTCCACCCTTTCTTTTATGGTTGCAAATTTGGTGCAAAAGTAATCTACATGGTAGAACACTTTTAAGAATCTCTTTATTTACTTTTTAAAATATAACTGTACTTAAAGAAAGATACAAAAGTTGTATTTAGGTACCTTCAGCATTATGTGTTCCAGCAGCTAAAAGTCAGGTGTCTGTTTTCCGGAAGGTCATTCAAAGCAATTCCGTAGGCATTTGAGATTGGTCTGTGATTGGGCTCTTAAAGCAAGTTGAAAAAAAAAAAAAAACCCCAACGCTGGGCCGACAGCTGCCTAAAGGCTTCCAGTAGGAAACACTTTAGGGATGAGTCTGAATTCTTCTCTCTTTTAGAGTTTGTGTGTGTAAATCAGGTTGCATGTTAAGCTTCTCGCATTTATTTGCAGCACAATATATTGACTTGTCCTGGGAATGGGTACTTACCTTACTTGGAATTATTCTTTATAATAAAGTATATTTCTCAAAAATGGTATTGATGGTCATCTTTCCCATAATAGCTATAATGGTTCAAATGCTCGATTTTTTTAACAAGGAGGAGTCATGGGTTTTGCTTAATTTTAGTTTTATTTCTGTTTTGGTTTTCGTTTTTTAATCCAAGACTATGTAAAGTAAAATAAGTAGTCCTGGGAGTATGTATTGCAAATTTGGTCTGTCCTTTTCCAGATAACGTAACGGATAGATTACGAGCAGCTTGCCTTTTACTTCTGTTCTTGTTTCCCAAATTCTCCAATGTCATTGCATAGTAGCCCATACCTCAATTAACCCAGTGTTTTCTTTGATACCTTGTCTGTTGTAGTACTTCAGACACCTTCTAAGAGGAGCAGAGTCACCAACACGCAATTCAAAGTTTAACAGGTAGGTATGGTAGAGTTTTTTAAGTGTTGTTCTTTGTTTTTTAGTTAAAGGCATCAAAATATTAAACCATAGGAATGTTGCTACTACCTGACACTAATTTGACTAAATTTTTATCTCTATTTTTTTTTTAAATGGACAACTTACATATTGAAAGAGCAAGCAATATTATACAAGATGTCTTTCTGCTTTGAAGTGGCTTACATTAAAGAATTTAAAATGTGATTTAGACAACATTTGAGAAGGGGGAAGGGAAAAATGGATGTATAGTGAGAATAAGATAATGTGGAAATAAAGTGGTGATTTAATTGACTGGATATACAAATACCATTTTGTTGGTGCAATGGTGGCTCTTCTTGGATTTCAGGTCTTACAGGGGATAGGTGCAGTGTACCCTGCATCTAACCAACCTGATCCCATAATGGGAATCTCCTCTTGTTGCGACAAGGAGGATTTGACATTTCTTCTAGGTCAGATGTGTTTTCTGTTCTTCAGCTCTTCCCATTGATTGCAGAAATGTTGCATGAGAAACCTTGTTTCTGGGTTTGGGCTGTATGCTTACAGACCACCTTCAGGATCCTTCAGGCCTGTGGAGAATCATAGAATGGTTTGGGTTGGAAAGGAGCTTAAAGATCATCAAGTTCCACCCCCCTGCCATGGGCAGGCCCCCCTCCACTAGCCCAGGTTGCTCAAAGCTTCATCCAGCCTGGCCTTGAACCCCTCCAGGGATGGGGCATCCACAGCTTCTCTGGGCAACCTGGGCCACTGCCTCACCACCCTCACAGTGAAAAATTTCTTCCTAATGTCTAGTCTAAATCTGCCCTCTTTCAGCTTATACCCGTTACCCCTTGTCCTCTCCCTACACTCCCTGATGCAGAGCCCCTCCCCATCTCTCCTGTAGCCCCCTTCAGGTACTGGGAGGCTGCCGTTAGGGCTCCCCGGAGCCTTCTCTTCTCCAGGCTGAACAACCCCAACGCTCTCAGCCTGTCCTCACAGGGGAGGTGCTCCAGCCCTCTGACCAATTTCATGGCTCTCCTCTGGACTCTCTCCAACAGCTCCAGGTCTTTTTTATGTTGGGGCCCCACATCTGAACACAGCACTGCAGGTGGGGTCTTGCGCAGGAGAAGGTGATCTTCTATTGTGGGGATAGGTTGAGGAAGCTTGAGGTCTCATCATTTCTTACCGTTCATTTTATGCTGGATGGCTCAGTCATAGACTAACCCAAATGAACTGCTGTTGTGGTCTAGCCAAAAGAAGGAAAACTTCAGTGTGACAGTCTTTGTTTTGGATAGGATTTCTTTCTTGGTATAAAATAAGATGCACAATACTGTAGAACGTGCTAGTGTTTATCATCTCAGTTTACTCTTCTAGAGGAGTAACAGCAATTTATTTAACTTTTTCTGCTTTCACTAGAGGTACACTTAGCAGCAACCCTCTTGATTTGCAGCCTCCTGTGAGGTGTATTACTGTGAGATCCCTTTCTCCCCTGCTAATGTTCTTCAAAAACTACGTGATCATTCTCTTTAATGTGTCTCCATTGGTGACTTCTATTATGTAGTCTTTATAGTTCCTGTAGACCCAGGACTCAGGCTTTGGTGTAGTGCTTTCTCAGATTGGTGCTTGACAAGCTTCTGTTTCATAGCAAAGAGGCATGTCAGGCAGTTAGACCAAACTGCATTTCTCCCCTATGTGATACCCCACTAGGAATGGTGACCTTAAAACACACTCCAGCTTCTGCTGAAGATGGCTGCAGGATTCCATCCAGACCTTTAAATCTGCCTTCTTGTATCTTTCCCAAAATTATTGATGTCAAGGGTTGAAAGTATCCTGTCATGCACTTCTTAAATTTTGTTAAAGTGTGAAAACATTTAGGTCACCTCCTTGGTGCTTTGCTTTCCAAAACAGAAAGGGTGAAATTACAGACAGTCTCTATCTGGAGTTTTTTAAATACATCTCTTGCTGTGAAATAAGCCAGTTCTGTTTGGGGACTGTCACAACATATTCCCCTGGATTTCAGACAGCATCCCTAGCATTACTGGAAATTTATCTGCTTTACATTTTAGACCAATTTGAATACCTTGAGTATACATGTGGGTTTATGGTACAAGGTACTGTATGTTTCTGAAGTGATGCCTCAGTGATTGCTTCCATGAAGCACAGGTCCTATCTGCAAGTAGTTTGCCTGTTGCTTTGGAGTTTTCCTCTGCAGAATCTGGTATAGACAGTCACTGCCAAGAGAAAAAAGAAATTAAAAAAAGATTACTTGTGGAATTATTCCAGATGTTATCCACATACACATACCTTATCCTTCCTTCTCTTCCCTATTCTAGCATTAGTTCAGAGAAGATCTATGCAAAGAGATGAGTTTTGTTTTCCATTATCTTTGATGCTTTGCTAATGGTGCTGTATGTGTAGATAGATACTGCTGGTTAAAAAGGCAAATCAGGTAGTAGATACGGAATCGCAGTGGAATGTACATGTGGGTAATGTGTTGAAAGATTTCAGTTATTGTAAGACAAGAAAATTACAGAGCAGTTTCTAGAAAATACAAGTGGGAAAGCAGGAAGAAGTGACTATCACCGTGTAATTTCTGGTTTGAATCACTTCTTTGAGCTGTAGAACGTGATCATAGCTTTTTTTTTTTTGTGTACAGATAGGACAAATTATGTGCTATGAAAACTGCCAAGGTAATAGATGAGAAGTTCCAAGTATTTCTGGTGTGTAAAGAAGTCACACTGAGGATATTCTGATAACTTGATAACTACCTGTGGTTGTCAACAGTTTAACTCCATAACTTAATATGTTCCAACTAATGTTTAATGTGTGTGACCAGTGAAAACTGATGTTTTAAGTTCCAATGCTGGCAACTTAATTTTGGGTGTGTGAAAGAGAGAACAAGAATTCCCTCTCCCTCTTGCATGTTTATGTATTTATAATACATAACTACATTACTTAAAGGTATGCTCTGTTGGAAGTCTAACAAAAAAAGAAAAGCCGTATGTGATATAGTCTCCCAGATTTCTGGATAGCTGTATATCCGCCTTGATTTTCTACAAACCATGACCACATATAGAAATAGACACGTCCTGTTTTCTCATAGTTGTGATAGCAATAAAATTAAAACATTTTTCAAGTAAAGGACCAAGTAGAAAAGTTGTTAACAATTTTGGAGAGTAGATAGGGGTAACACCCACAGAATGAATCTGTGAACAGTTGTGTGCGGTGTAATTGTCACCATCAGTTCCAACTTGGTAGCTTATGTTTCCAGTTTTACAGTTAACATGGCTAAAGACAGTGTAAGAAGGCTAAGATTCAGTTCCTCTTGTAAAACAAAATATAAAATGTGAATATTTTAATCCCATATTAGTGTGTCCAGAATTCAGTAGCTCTAGTGAATTAAAATCATGGGTGCAGTAACTGTGTTCGTGTTTAAACATCTCAGTTGGAATTAACTGATTTGATGGCTGTGGCATTGGTTCCTTGGACCAGGTTACACAGAATGTCAAAAATACATGACAGTTCTTAAAATCTGTGAAATTTAAAAAAAATTTAATTGTGGGGGGTAGGGAGCGATGTTATTACATGAAGTCAGTCCACAGCCTTTTCTTTGTAATGGCCAGATGAACTATATTCCTGTGTGACGTCTGAACATAGGCTGTAGAAAAGTTAGCTGCCTGTTTAACAGGCACTCCAGGTAACTTTAAGAATGAAAGTCATTCTCTATAAATTGGTAGCAGCTTGTGCTGAATGGCAGTGAAGACCTGACAGTTTCAGTAACTGAGGTTTTAAATTCAAAGGCCAGGGTTGTGGTGATGAAATGTGTGGGTACTGTTCGTGTTTCACTTTCTTAGGATTTTAGGCCAGGAACTCCTAATTGTACCACATTTTTTATTAATCTGTAGTGTTAGTCGAAGCCTATTCAGTTTTGTTGAGATAGGTCTGTCAATTTTTTTTTTTGTTGTTGTTGGTTTTTGTTTTGTTTTAACACTATTTTCTCCTGGGCTCTGCGGTAATTTATGTGCCTGTTGTTGCAGAAGTAGCCTGAGTTTGGATGACTTCCGGTAAGTCTCTCTAACACTCAGTAAATGTTGTGTGTTAGTTATGCTGCGTCTATCATGACTGCACCACCCAGTCTTTTAACAGCAATTAACTGTCCATTTTATTTGCAAAAATGTGAATGTCTTCTCTGGACTAAATCATGTTTCTCCCCACAATAAGTTTACTCCCCATGTCCTCTTCACAAGTGTTTAGAAATTGCTTAATTACTAATTTCACCAGTTTGCAGCATATTAATATTGTTTGCTGTTAACGAGCTGTCTCGTATTAGTCTTGAAAGAATTTGCTTAACTTGAAGATTTTTTTTTTTTTGGCCTGTGACTGCTGCCTGCTCCAAAATTTTTTTGACTCCATGTCCCATTTCCAGATCCTGTTTGAGGTTTTATCCACTTAACTGCTTGTTTTACCTTGCACAGCTGTGTCCAGGATGATCATTGCCTAACATTGCATTCCAATACAACCATTTAATGAATATTATCAAGCACTCAAAGCCAGCAATTCCTCAAATTAGTTCTCTGCAGCTTTTCTTGTGACTGTTACAGGTTTGATTACAGCATATGCTATTTTTTATCATTTGCTCTAGGTAGTCTGTGGTCACTCATTAATGACTTAATAGCTGTTCAATGCTTTGTTTTCTCATTATCCATGCCTCTTTAAATACATGCTATCCAAACTCAGAAAACATTTTTTTCATTGTGGGCTTTTCCTTACAATTTGTCAGAGCATTAGCATTCAATATATTACTCATACCATTCTTCAGTCTTGAGGGGACATTATCAGCTTCATTTTACAGGTTAGGAATCAAGGTATATAGACACTGTTTGTCTTTTATGTGCCAGTTCGGTGTATTGAGTTACAATGTGCTAAGAGTGTTGAGCAATAAGAAATACCTGGGACGTAAGTGCAGTTCACTGATTTTTCGAGAGCAGCTCTACGTGCTCAGCATTCCTCCTAATTGGGTGTAGGGGTTTTAGTCAGCCAAAGGAAAAATAACACTTTGACTTCACATGCATGTAAATATCTTTTATGCATGCAGGGATCATGCAAGAAAATTGTTTTGCAACCATCCATGATTAAAGAATACCACAGTGCATAGTGGTACTAATGCAATCTCTGGACTGCAATTCCCAGCTACAGAGTGAACAACAATTGTAATTTTTTAATGTTAAGCGAGTGTGACTTCTGGAGCTTTAAAAAAAAAAACAAACAAAAAAAGCGTTCCAACCCCTCCTTGTCCCATCGTTCATCAAGAAATGTTGAATCTGTAGACTCTCGGGGCCCTGCCACGAAAGCAACTATAGAATGAGAGTCTAATAATGCTGTTATGTGGATCAGCACTAGAGGGAGCGGCATACTTTTCCCAATGAGTTTTGTATATATATATTTGTTGACAGTAGAAGAATTGACAGTTCTTGAAAGACTTGGTCTTCATTCTAAGCTGGCCACCTCCTTTCCTCTTTCCTCCCCTTTGTCTTTAACCTGGCCATATCCTAGTCCCATCTCTTCCCTTCCACCTACCCTTAAGTTCTTTCTTCTGTTTCTACTTAACCAGTGAATCTATTGGATTTTCATCCTCATGCCTGAGTGGGTTTTTTTTGTTTTTTCTTGCTCAGCATCCTCAAAAGATTGATCATCCTGTTGTCTGTCTGTCTCTGTGAACATCCCCAGATTTTTTGCATGCTCATCCAATCTGTTTTGTGCTCTGTGTGCTTGCTCAAGGATTTTTGCCAAAGCAGTCCTACAGTCCTACGTTCTCCCCATGCGTTGTCCACCATGTCTCTGTATACCTTCTTATTTACCACTGCTTGTTGTGAATTTGTGTCTCTTCCTGCAAAGAGATCCCATCTTAGTTTGTCACTTTGTACCTGTTCCAGTTTAGTGATTGCTCTGTATTGCTTAGGCGTGAACTTTGGGCTCAGCATTGGGGCAGTTGGTTCCTAGCGATCAGGTTGAGTCCTGGCTCCGTACAGCCCAGTCCTGCAGTTACAGGCAAAGCTGTATTCTGCCTTCAGCTGGAGCATGATCAGTGTGGGAAAGAACTCATCTGAGCCGGGAGTACTCTTATCAAATCTCTGAGCTTGTGCAAATTAATGTTTTTGCTCACAATCTTGAGAACTGCACAAGTTTTCCCAGGAAAGATGAAAGCTTCTTCAAGACTCAAGCCACAGGTCTAAAAGCTGAATAGTTTTGTCTGAATCAGGTTTGTATTTTGCTAGCGCAGTGATTAAGCTCTTGAACAAGATTCAGGTAGGTCCCCAATGTAAGTTTAGTTCACCACAATAACGTGTAGAATAGGTTGTTTAAAAATCAAGTAAAATTGTTCAAACATGGATTTAGACTACAAACACCCAAGCAACCTTATCTTTGGTTAGCAGAGATAAGTAAGACGTTTGTCTGCTTTGGATCTGATAATACTATGAGATAGAAAAAGCAAAAGATTTGGAAAAACAGTGGATTATTTATGCAATTTAATAATGTACACAAACTGGGTAAAATTATAAACAGGAAAATTGTTAGTAACACACATGCATGTCCTGAGTCAGCGGTTGATGTTGTTAACGTGGTTTTATGGGTGATGAAGATGGTTTATCTGCTGGTCTGTGCTGTTTTGTTGGTCCTACTCTTCAGTAGTTAACTTTTTTGTTTGTCTGTTTTAAAGGAAAAAGAAACACTTAGGATTATTTTTTGGTCCTCTAAAGTACTAATTGTGCTTTTAATCTCAGTAATCTATGAAGTTCTTTTGAGTCTTTGATTCTACAGTTCACTGTATTGATTTTTAACTTGCCTATCAATGATATTTATTGAATCACCATAGGTAACCTTCAGCTGATTCCATCCATGTTCAACAGAAACATTTTTCTTTCCGGAATTATTGGCATTTCTATGCAAGAAATAATCTTCAGTGTCAGGTTTTATGTAAGGGCATAAGAATGCTATAAAATCTGCTCTCTCAGTAAGGAGTGCACTTCCTGTCTAATTATCGTTCTTTTTCCACACCTTATTGCTTTTTGGATACTGTGTCATAAGTGGGAAGACTTTAAAAGGTCTTCATCTTTCAGTCAGGCTGGCTCTTCAAGACAAAATTCTTCAGTTGGATCTGTTTTCCCTCGTGGTCAGTCTTGCTCCTTGCACATTCCTTTTGCGTGTCCCTAATGTTTAAAAGTCGAAGTCTATCTTGAATCATACATGCTTGTAAAAATCTGGGATGTTTATGTAAAAAAAACATGCATCCAATTACACCATTTAAAGGATTTAAAGTACTTGGCAAGAGTGGATAAATATTTAAATAGGAATACATGGAAAAGGACAGTGACCTTCTTGATGTGCGTGCCTGTAGCAATACGACAGTTTCCGCTGTCAAAACAAAATTGTTTTGCATAGTTAATTTGTTTATTCGATGTCCTGCATTACTAGGGTAGTATTATAAGAGTTAATGTTTGCTCATGGTTAAGCATATGCGAATCACATATCTCTGACAAGCGTGATCAAGAAATTTTTCTGATCGATCAGAGAACACATTTGCCATAAATTAATTTCAATTTAAGTGGTATTGTAAATATATTGGCTACTAGTTTGTGGAGTTTTTTCTCTTACCTGCAAGTGGTGTGCAACAGCCTGTAGAGCTGCTGTGTGATAATATGCCTTGTGTTGTGAACTCTGGCTTCTGTAATCCTAGGACCACACAGAAGAGAGGAGAATCGTTTGGAATCAGCAGAATAGGCAACAAAATAAAAGGTGTGTTCAAGAGTTCTGCAATGGAAGGAGCTATGTTGCCTAACTACAACTTGAACGAAGGAGAAGATGACTTTGTGAGTAAAAGTTTTAAATTTGTATTTAAGTATTTAAGTCTTTGTTGTTGCTGTTTCTTTCCGTGTTTGCAAATGTTAAGTTTCTGCCTTTTTTGCTGTCTTACTTCACTGCAGGGTTTCCATGTGCTGGCTTCTGATTGTTTTTCCTGTATTTGTTCACAAGCCAAAGCCATGTCCCCACTTAGTCTGCCTCTGAGCATATTGCTTTAATACAGAGAAGTACTAAAAGTAGTGGTGTCAGACATTTTTGTAAGCAATGAATTTTTCTCTAAAAACTTCCTATGCCAGTTTATAATTCTGCATAGTAAGGTATGCATAGGACTGCGTGCATGGCTTTTCATCTGAAGCTTGCCCTAAGACCTTAAAACCATAAAGTGGTGGAGACTCTTTGCCTGACATAGTAAGCTCAAGTCTTTAATTTGGGTTCTAGTATGCTGGACAATGCAGTGCAGCTAAATCTGCTGGACCCAAGTTGGTTCCTATAGGATTCAGTCTGTGTCTAAGGCATTCTTCCAGCTGTCTCTTTTCGTACTTCTATTCCCCTCCCGTTTTTGTTTTTCCTCTGAAGAATCAGATATGGAACTTGAAAGTCCTACAAAAACTTTCAGATGTCACTAAGAGTTGCTAACTTCAAATTAATTTGCAGTGGATCTAAAAACAGAAATTAATTTTTTGTTCTTGTATTACTTAGTGACACATACTTGATTTATGTTTCATTATTGTATGTAAGTTTGACAAAGGTAGACTGAACCAATTAAAATAGAACTGTAGATCCTGATGTTTGAATCTTTACAGATTGAAGAAGGTGTTATGGTGATGGAAGATGATTCTCCTGAGGAGCCTGTTAGTACCCCAAATACACCCCGCAACCTTGCCGCATGGAAAATTAGCATCCCATATGTAGATTTTTTTGATGATCCCTCCTTGGAAAGAAAAGACAGAAAGGAGAGAATCCCTGTGTTCTGCATTGATGTAGAGAGAAATGATAGAAGAGCAGGTATGCATTGTTGTGGATAAATAAAATGTCATTTTAAAATGAACTCAAAATATTCTAGTGTGCTATATTCTGATGGCTGTTGCAGTGTATTTTGCATACATGTTGTTCTAATTTTGAAATGAAGACTTGTAAATTCTGAGGAAATGTATTTGAGAGCTAAATAATCACATTTACCATTTGCAAGTTGAGAACTGACTTCTCAACATGAATCAGTTCTGTTTAGACTTCTTGCCAAAGTTTGAGATTTTCTATTTTTTTTATTTCCAAAAATATTCATCCTGCTATTCATATTAATAAACACTTGGCACGCTTTTATTTCACCCACTCCAAACTTTGGAGTAATGAACAATAAATAACTTTTTATATAACCTTAAAATATAGTTCTTAGGAAATTAAAATGTTTTGCTTATTAGGAACAATCCTGGCTTGCAGACAGTTTATCAGTATCTAGTTAGCTGTACATCCATAGTGAGTGGGGAAAATAGCATCATCCTGAGGCTGCACAGATTTGTGTTAGTGAAACTAATGCTTCTACAATAAGCAGGAAGTGTTTAGGAATTAGTGATATCTTCTAGGAGGAAGAGTGATCAGGATTCAAGCTGATGGTGCAGAGGACTGTATTTGACAAGTAGTATTTGTGTCAATCATTTGGTTAAAAGTTTGAAAATAGATCTGACATAGTGAGCCCTAATAAATGTTGGAGTTATGCAGTGCTCCATTGTTTAGATCTTGGGCATCCCCTAAAATGAGATTATGATGATGATTGAGATGATAATTTCCATGCTACTACTATATCTGCCTACCAGGTATGCGTTTTAATTTAACACTTAAATTACTTGGCTGGGATTTTTTTTTTATGTTAATGCAATATGGGGGCGTAATATCATTGTGTTTTTTCCTATAATAATCCGGAATAAATTTACTGTTGCTTGATGTGTGTCTCAGGTGGCATAAAACCTGGTTTATCTTTAACATTGTAATTTTTTTTTTCCCCAGTTGGGCATGAACCTGAACACTGGTCTGTGTACAGGAGGTATCTTGAATTTTATGTGCTTGAGTCGAAGCTAACGGAATTTCATGGTATGTCTCTATCATCTGGAAAGCCACGTTCCCACTGCTGTGATTATCATTCAGTAATGACCTGAAATTTAAAATAATCAATGTTTTCTGCATTACAAGAATAATTTTATCTCCTTGATATCTTTCTCAGGTACATTTCCTGATGCTCAGCTTCCTTCAAAGAGAATCATTGGCCCCAAGAACTATGAGTTCTTAAAATCCAAGAGAGAGGAGTTTCAGGAATATCTGCAGGTATCAAACAAACCTTTGGAGCAAGGAATAACGTCATAATAAAAGAATATCTGCTATTTTTTTTTTTTTGTTTCCAAGTAGCTTGAGTTATAGAAAGGGTACAAGTTGGCAAATAACACTTGTTGAAGTTTCATGTGACTGAAAACAGAAATCTTTTGCGAATGACAGTATCTATGGTAATACAATGCTCTTTGAATATCTTTTAGCTATAGAGAAACCGATTTTTAAAGATTAAAGTTCTTTTCTTCTTTCTTTGCTTCTGTCTCAAAGAAACTTCTGCAACATCCAGAACTAAGTAACAGCCAGCTTTTAGCTGACTTCCTGTCCCCTAATGGAGGAGAGACTCAGTTTCTTGATAAAATGTTGCCTGATGTGAACCTTGGTATGTAATGTGCTAGTTGTTTATGCTGACAAATAGTAATACTGTAGATACTGTGGTTGAATGAGAATAGTAATGGATAACTCTTATGTAAGGATATAGATGTGGGACATAAGAACTCTGTTCTTTCACAGCCCTTCAAATTATAGCTCATTGAGCAGGATATGCTGATACTTCTTCTTTGAAGAAAAAGGACATTTTGAGATTATGGAAGAAAGCGTTGAAGTGGTTGCTTTTGAATCTTTGTGTCAGCAACCAAGGCGATAAGATTTCTCTAACAAATTTCGGAGTTCAAGGAGAGTTATAGTATTGCCACAAGTCACATCTGTGCAAGACAGTTATGGCTTACAGGTGTGACGGGATATATAGTTTCTTAATGTCAGCTATGTTTTGGTGTTAGTTGATCAAAATCTGTTTATTTTAATATGAAAACTGCAATATTTAATATTCCTAGTATTAGCTAGATCTCTTCTAACATGAGCTGCTTAATAGAATTTGAGGCAGTGGTGTTTGCGATATAGGCAGGCCAAATGGACATTGAGACGTTGGCAAATTCTTGCTGTCTGATGTAATAGTTGATAATAGATCCAAAAAGTAGACTGCAGTGTGACTTCATGGAGCTGTCTCAGGAGAACGGGCCTGAGCTGGTAAGGTCAACCTCCTGGCCTTTCTGTTTTCGTCTAGGACTTGTGGTTCTGGCACTGGCATGGTCCAGGAAAGCCGTGGCTGAACTGTGCCACCACATTTCTGCTCCTCCCGCTCGTGGTGTGAACCCGCCGAGGTGGCCATTCTCTTAGCGTGCTTACCAAGTTGTTGAATGAGATTTAGGTGATCGTTCTCCAGTTAAAGGGTTTTGTTTCGTTTCAGACCTCCCTTCTAGATCCAACGATATGTTGTTTTAAAAAAAGCTTATAATGATGGCATTTACTGTCATGCATCTCATGTCTGAGACTATGGTTCACGTCCATAAACATAATTTTTAAAAGTCTTGTCATTTTTTGTGAGAATGAGTGATTTTATAACTATCATTTGATCATTGTATGTACTTTTGGACTTAACTTCCAAATTTAATGACATGTAAATAAGAAAAATATTACTGTAAATGTAGTGCTTAAAATAAAACTCATTCCAGACACTGTGATATTTCAGCATTCAAAGTCACTGTGCTGTACCCTGATAACCTCAATTGGACAGAAGAGCTGATTTTGTCAGACTGCATCTGTAGCCTGTCCAATTTGTAAAACTTTACTCACCAGTATTTTCAAGACTGAGTCCTTCCAGAATCCCTCCAGATTAGCTGATCTTTTAAAGAAAAGAGGAGAATCTCAGTTTTCGTGATTTCTTTTGTGATAAATGTTTATGAAGAACTCAAATACAGAAAATGGTGCCTATACTGGTGTCATATAGTATTGCTGCTATGGCATTATAGGAATTTATGTTTGAGCCTCTAGAAGAATTACAAAGGCAGGTCTAGGGTACTTTGCTTTTTGTTTTTGAAGTATTCAGATAATCACCTGTATATTTTTCATATTTTAAGTATCTTTTCTTGAAGAGTAGTAAGCATTAAGCTGGATATGTGCAAGCCTTTATTTTTGTGCCAAATTAAAAAAAACCTAAACTGATTTTTAAAACTATTGTATTTTTAAATTAAATACTAGACAATGAGTACCTAAAATGTAGAAGAGCAAAATGTCTTTAAGATCAGGCAGTGATAACAGAAAGTTTTTGTTTGTTTGTTTCTAATTATAGGTAAAATTATAAAATCTGTTCCAGGAAAGTTGATGAAAGAGGTAAGTCTTCCAGGTTGCCAGCATTTTAACTTCTAAACTAATTTTACATGCTTACTGATTTACAAGCTAGTAAAAAATTTGTTTGGAAACTCTGTGTTTTATTTTTCTTTCTATAATTATGCAAGTGACGGGTCACTCATATCTTATTGCAGAAAGGTCAGCATTTGGAGCCGTTCATTATGAATTTTATCAACTCCTGTGAATCTCCCAAGCCTAAACCAAGTAGACCTGAACTTACCATTTTGAGTCCCACTTCTGAAAATAACAAGAAGGTAAAGTAAGTCATCTTCCTTCCCCACTTTACAGGAGTGGGGAAAATTGACCATGCTCTGAAAACGCAAAGAATAAACAGAAAAAACCCATAAATATAACAGCTTACCTATTTTGTGTTGTCTATTGACACAAGAGAGAGAATAGTAGTGCAGAGAGCTTTGTCAACTTCTATCTTGTAAATTTCTTAGTCTGAATGACTTCTGAGGCTTTTTTTGGTTTGGGTTTTGATTTTTAATTCTTGCTGGATTTCAAGATGAGAATACAGAGTCGAGAGCCTGGGAAGTACAGAGAGAAGAAAAGGGAAAGCAAAGGTGTAAAATGGGGGAATGTTCTAATGCCATAAGGGAGCTTCCTTTTCAAAGTGAAGAGCTTGTGTGTTTGATCAAAGTGTGGCTTGTCAAAGTTCTGCAAGGTGCTGATACCTGTTTCTTGGCCATTAAAACATTAGTTTGCAGTTCATTGATGTCTGGCATACAAATTAAGTTAACTCCATAACTATAGTTTCTAACATTGCCACAGTTAAAGCCTAGCACTCCGAATTTTAACCTTTTACTTGACTATATGTTAAAACAGTTCCTTTCTTAGTCTTCCTATATTTGTGGCTAGAGCCTGGTAAAGGTTACTTGAAAGACTTCCGTTAGCTTTGGGGCTTTAAAAAGACGCTGGTCTTTATAGTTCTGTGTTAGACTGCTTTAGAGTGTTAATGTATTTGTGGAATTTACCGAGGAACTAGGATTTCAGAGACCCAAGCGCAGTGTTATAGAGTTGATGTGATTTGGGATAAAATATTCAATGTGCATACACTTTGCCATGTGAGAGGTTCTAAAAGAAAACTCAGTACTATATGCTTTTCTGATGTCTCATTTGCTTTGGGAAGAGGAGTTGAAACTGGACTATGTAAACCGAGGCTTCATTTTGCAGAGTGATAAACTGGAGTTGTATGATAGTTTAAAGAATAATGTATGGCATGAGTGGACAGCGGATAAAGGTTGGGGCTTGGTGTTTGTTTTTTTCCCCTCTCTCTTCCAGAGCAAAAACTAAGAGGCATTAAATGAAGGTGGTAGGAGCTAGATTCAAAACAAAAAGTGGTAGTAAGTTTGTGGAACTCCTTGCCAAAAGATGTTGCGAGCACTAGAAGTTTAAATAACTATAAGGTAAGACTGGACAAATTCACAAAAAGGAAGTATATTCAGGGTGAGTACCCATAGAGAAACTGCATCCAGCTCTTGAACTTTTTTTTAGTTGAAAACAATTGCAGGCTGGAAGAGTGTTGGTGAAAAGTACTGTCTATGCTCGTTCTCTTCTTGCACGAGCTAGAAGCCCAGGATCCATTTGCGGTTCTTGTTGGTGATGGACTGTTGAAAAAATGGACTTTTTGATTTCCTTCACAATGGACAATTATGTAGTGTTATGACACTTACAGAATTTGTAGCTGCAAAATTTTTTATACTGAGTACAATGGCAGTTAAATCTATTAATTTGTTTGGATTTAATCTTCTAATCCTGAAGTCTGAATTACTGCAGCCAATGCTGTAGTATTACTTTACCTGTGCACATACACACACAAAATTAAGTGTCCTTCATTTCAAGTCCTTTCTTACTTTGGGCACTATTTCCAGGGTTCAGGTAATTTGCTGTTGCTGTCTATTCAGAGGTGTATGAATGTAGCAGCAGTTTTAAAAATCAGAGGTAGAGTTTTTGACTTGTGCTAGAAACAGTACAGGCTTAAATACTTGAAATGTTTTTTATAAAACAGCTGACAGCATACTACAGCACAATATGAACAGTTAATTTTTTACTGTGATGTCAAGAACTACTGAAGTTAGTATTTAATACATTTAACATACTTAAATAAAATATTTGAACTTTGCACTCTGAAGGATTTCTATGAAGACAGAGTTCTTTCTGTAGTTTGCTTGAAAAACTTAATATTAAAGGATCAAGATTAATCCTTTAAAGTGGTGTTCAAAATTTTTTGGATTGTAAAAGGTTAAAAAATGTATATAGCATTGCTCCGTTAAAATACAAACTCATTCTCTGAAGTGTCAGTATGCTATTCTTGTAAAAGAACAGTGTACAGAAATTCAGGCTCTGAAATGAGGTTTTCCCAATTCTTTTCAACCCTGGTAATCCCAGGAAAGCAAAGAGCTGGCTGCACTTTGGCTCACATTTTGGAATACTGAAGTTTCCTTAAGCAAAATGTAGATCTTTTGAAAATGACATTACTGCCTTCTGTTTTCTGAAATACTGTTGTGGGGGAAGGCAAACTGTCCGTCCGTGCACTCCATTTGCGACACAGGTTTGTAGGGTCTGAGCCAAAGTGGCTGCTAGCAGTGCCAGTTACCCTGTAGGAGGTGCTTTTGTCATGAGGGACAAGTTTCTTTGCAGAGAGCAAAAAAGATGAGGCTAGCCCCAGCTCTCCACTCCTTCTCTCTGTCTATTTTGAGAGTGAGTTCACTGTTTTTCTAAACAACTTTATCCTTGTCGGCTGTTTTATGAATTAAGTAGTTGGTTCTTCATATATTTTAGATTTTCTTTTTTCTTTCCCAAAATAAATCTCTTTTGGGGAGCCATTTTCTTGACATGAATGGAAAGTTTCAGACTTCAGCATATCTCCTGCAGAGCAATGATGTTATTTAATGATGGGCACTCAAGACACTTTGCCTTGGGGGATGCTGCAAGCCAGTTCTGTGATCAGATACTCAGTATCTGTTTGTGCTGGAATTACACTACCAGTTCTGACCAGCAAAGGCATGTATGCACGCGGAATTCATGTGCTGACTGCATTCTCACTAATTTCCCATCTACCAGTTTAGCCAGAGCGCACACGCTTACTCAGACAATAACTCTTAATTAGTAGAGATCTGATATCCCAGGTTGTGCTGCGTTATGGTCTCTCCGGTGCCTTCCCATGCACGTTGTGAAATTCATCCCTCTTGCTGATCTGTTGGTGCTTGTGCCTTCTCTGGAAGACAGATTTCTCTTTCTCAAGCCAGCCCACACTTGGGAGAAGTTTTGTGCCAGGTGCCAGGACACGGTGCCACTTACATCTTGTCACTTCTTGGATTTTGTGAGCCACGCTGGTTTCATGTGCCAGGCTGTTCTAATTCAGATCAGTGATGGTTTTTGGAAGCAAATCTTCTGATCTATCTGCTTATTGCATTTTCTCTCCTACTGGGGAGCTGTCTTAGAACTCGTTAACTGAATTAATTTTGGTTGAAACTGAGCTGGAAAATGCTGTCTAGGAATGCAGGCACCAGGGGTGTCCAGACCAGAGGTACACGGAGGTAACACCCCTCCCTAGCCCTCCAAACACACGTGGCATAGACTTTGTTCAGTTCTGCAGTTTCACTTCTGTTGTGCCACATGACATCTTCATGAAGACAGAAGCACGGAGCAGTAGCCCGGCACCCTTACCGCCTGGTGGTGGGGATGAACGCTAACTGTCTGTATCAAGATTGCAATGGGCTGCCTGGATGGAGTCAGTGAGCAGACCTGGCAGGCAGCTGGAGAGGCAAGGCTGGCACTTTCCGACTGCCCACCTGTGAGAAGAGCATGTTATCTCATAGCAAGAAGGTTCTTCAACACAGAATTTTTTGGTAAAAGCTAGAGTCAATTTCCAGCTGATGCTTGTATTGCGACAGTGTTCCCATACACCTTGTCTGACACAGATCTGCTTATTCTAGTATCAGCATGTTGGAATTTGCTGAGAGTACCGTACGTGTTCCCCGGCGCTTGTGCTGCCAGCTCTGTTGCTGTGAACAGGGTGCGCCCAGGCTGCCTCTTCATCAACAGGCTGAGTAAGAAATGCCTGAAAGTCTGTCAGGGCAGGTGAAAGCTGGAGTTCAATCAGAAATGTACTCCTTCTCTGAAAGATTTTCTGCATACTGCTGCTTTTTGAGTATTCCTGGCACATGTGGATGTTTGTATGTTTTTAAATACTGGTGGAAAGACTTCTGGTTACAAGTGCATAATGAAGGTGGGTGGTCAACCTTAGTCCAGCCAGTGATGATTGGATTTTATCCTGTATCAGATCCACTAGACTGAAAGAGTTACCAACCTCCCTGATGTTAAACAAGCGAAGAAAAAACCCTGCTCCCCCCTCCTAGGGACACCAACAGGATTTCTGGCTGTCCCAGCTCTGTTTCTGTTCTGAAGGTCTGTAAGCAGCTCGATCATCTTCCAAATGTACTTTTGTCAAACGTGCTAGAATAGGTCAGGACTTCTCAGCTGATGCAGACTTTGCAAAATATGCGTACCAAGACATTGTTCTGCTGGCTTGTGGTGACCTGCCAGCAGCAATAAAAACTGCTTTTGGAACACCAATAGCATAATGCACGTTTATGAATAGTTCCTTGGGGGAAGACACGGTTGGTTTTCAATACATGAACTGATGTGGTTCAGATACTACATACATTCTTTCTTCTTGCCGTTTTACTAAAGTTATCTGTACTTTGCAAATGAGCAGGAAAAAGTGAGGAGGTTGATGCCTCTGGCTGTGGATATTGTTCATAATCATGGTATTGCTTCTATAATCTTCACACCTATGCTGGAATGTATGGGTGTGTATTTCATATGCACTCGTAAACCTTCTGTAACTTCCTTGTTTCTATTAGGCACTTTACGTAAGCATTCGTACTTGTTTAGCTAGCTTTCCCCCTCAAGGTACAGTAGCTAGTCTATCGTACGAGGGATTACTTTTGTCTTTTTCTTAATACAGACCTTTTACCTTCCACTCGCTTCAAGAGCTTGGCTTCCGTTATTAGCCAGTATCAATCCATGGAATTTCCCCATTGAAAGCCTTTTAAGAATATTTCCTGGTTATAATCACAGTTGCAGTTTAGTCCTAAAATATATGAATAATGATAATGTTGGAGTTGGTCTTGCTTGTCTTTTTCAAGTCTAATGACAACAGTGAGCATTCTATCATGCCTCTAATATTAACATGCACAGAAACATTTAAAAGCAAAATCCTGTGCTTATTTGAATCGTGACTTTAATCTCCACTTTTGTATTAGATTTCTAGTTGTGTGTTTTTCCCTTGGCTTTCCTCTGAGCCAAAACCCTGAGAAGTCCAAACCGCCTGAGCAGAGATGTAGTGCCACTTGGTGTTCTGGCTGCTGCATCCTTCCGATGTGCGCTGCTGACCGCGACTATAGAATACACGCTTGTACTGGGATAGTGCAGAGTACATCCTTTATACAAACTGCTCGTTGCCTTAGGAATTCCAGCGTGTATCGATCTGCTCTTGCTTTCTGAAATGCCACGTGCAAGAGTCCAAGCTCTTGAAACTTGGCAGTGATCAAGGAACCATTACATTTAAGGTTCAAGACAGAGGTACAGACGGCATTCAAAAGATACTGCTGCTGGTTTGGGGTGAAAGTTGAAATCACTGTTGGAAGTCAGAAAGCTTTGTACTAAGATGGCCTTCATGTTTGATTTTTTTTTTTTTTTAATAGATCACCTACCAGACTGCTGTTAATGATTTAGCTTGGCCTGTATGCCCTCCTCTGAACCTATATCTATGTTGCAAAATAGTTTGCTTTGAGTTGGGTCAGTGCGTATCGCCTCTGTCAGGTCATGGGGTCTATCTAAAAAATAAATGAGGTTCTTGTTTAAGTTCAATAATTCAACGAAGATTTTCCCAGTGTACTAGTTTCAGTATTGAGGAGAATATAGACTTCAGTTTATAGAGGGTTTTTTAAACAACGTACCAGGGAGGCTTTTGTACAGTAGGCATGAGTTATTATGTGTTCTTTTTTAGGTTTCTTACTTTCCTGGATACCAGTTACCCACCAGTGCATGAACCAGATTTGCTCTTTCATGTAATTTATGTAATAACTTGGTGTTGTTTAGTTTGAGTGAACTTTGTGAAGATAATGCCAGCAGTTCAGCACTTCACAGTCTTGCCAGATTTTCTGATGTAATTTTACTTAAGAGTGCCGAGCATTCGTTTGGAGACTTGCGTGGTTCAGAGCCTGTTGGGATTTGGGTGTTTTTATAGACTTATTTATTTCAGGAGGAATTGCTCTGCAGAAAATGAACCACGTATAAGCAAATTACTTCCTGTTCCTTGAAGCTATTTTTAATTTGGGAGTGATACAGAAAAAGCTGTGTCAGTAGCAATCATCTCAGCCTGGGCAATGCTATAATTATGTTGCTTTTGCTTCTAGTTCTGGGGTATTTTTTTTAGAATCTTGGCATAAACTTTTGAACTTTCTTTTCATAATATAGAGTATTTTGTATACATTCTTTTTTATCTTTAGATCAACAGTTTTGGGGATAAGATAATTTAAAATAAACTGTTAATTGTGATTGCTAGGTATTGTCAAATGTGGAGAACCTCAGGATTCTGAGAACTTCTCCTTTCCAGCTGCTGGAGCCCACAGACTTGGTGGGGATGGGGAGGGATTACTGCCTAGGTGGTATGGGACTCCCTAGGGGATGCAGGGAAGAGCCTCTTGGGATTTTACAAGTATTATAATTGTATCTTTTGGGGAAGAACCAAAGGTAAGGAAGTGGAGGGATCGTGGTGGTGCTGGGGGAACATGGGAAGATAGAAAGATAAAGGAATAAAATGAGAAATAGGATAAATGGAAAGAAACCCAAACTTTGGTAACTTACAAAAAAATTCATGAAGTTTTTGCTATAAATAATCAAGCTGACAGGGGAAAAGGGGATATTTCTGGATATTGTCCAGAAACCGTTGTATTTATTTCAAAATGGAAGCCAGCAGGAAATGGTCGGCACACTTGGATGTCGTAGATTTCCCCGGTGATTTGAGGCTGACAAAATCCGTATCCTTTATGCCCCCCATTGACAGAATGGGGTGCATCAAAGGAATCAAAGCCTGTGATAAAACTCTGGATACATTAAGGCATCAGGACCAAACGGGCTCACGAATTAGTGTCTCGGTCGCCCTGCTGATTTGTTCTGAATCCAGGTATTTTGGTTGTTGGGTATTGTGGCGAAATGTGACACAGTCTTTATTTTTCCTTCCCCTTTGGAAAGTGAAGAGTTGGGGGGGTGGGAGAGAAGGAAAACTGATTAGTTCTTTGAAAGCTCTGGAAAAAAATTACTTCTAATTAAAAAAAAAAAGAACTAATGGCTATCTTTTTGCCTTTGAATGCAGCGTTTTCAGTCTTACGTTTCTATTTTTAGCTTTTCAGTGATTTATTCAAGAATAATGCAAACCGGTCTGAGAATACAGAAAGACGACAAAATCAGAACTACTTCATGGAAATGGTGACAGTAGAAGGGGTCTATGACTACTTAATGTATGTTGGTAAGAAGTGATTTCTCTTAATTATTCTTACACTTCATGTCAAATATGAAGTTTAGGTTCTTCGGTAAGAAATAAAACTCTATTTTAGTAATCATGTATAATTCAGCACTTGCAAGCTTAACAATATAGAATTTAGGAATACAGTCATTCTTCAAAAGACTTTATTGCTGTGCTAAAATATCATAATTTCTCATTCATTATTGCTCGGTGGTTTTGTTACAGCTCGCTCTTTCTGCATTGCAGAGTATGAGCTTGTGGGAGTAGGTCCCTTCCCTTTTCTCAGACGTGGCTGGGCTGCTTGTACACTCTGGGAACTAATTAATAAAAAATAGTTAAAAGAAGTATTTCATAAATAGTCTAGAGAACAGTGATTTTTCATCATGGCACTAAGAAAACCAGTATTTGCTTATTTGCAATCTTTTCTTCCTTTGAGTAAGTGACCCCTTTATCGTCATTATTAGGAGACTATTCTAAACGTGTGTTACTGTAACAACTTTGCAGGCAGGGTGGTTTTCCGCATTCCTGACTGGCTGCATCACCTCTTGATGGGAGGAAGAATTCTCTTCAAAAATACACTGGAACTGTACACAGACTATTACTTGCACTGTAAGCTAGAACAGCTATTTCAGGAGCACCGCTTGGTTTCTCTGATAACGCTGCTGAGAGGTTAGTAAAGAGTTACACCTTTGATGTGAAAATACAGCTTTCGTTTGATATTTGAAATCCCTTCTATTAAGTTTCCAAGTACTGAACTTTGGAGTGCTTGATTAAGGCTAACGGAGTTTTAAAAATCAAGTGGGCCTATAGAAAAATTCCAAAAGCTCGGTGCGGAAGGATGCTGAGTCAGCCACATTGTCTGTCCGTGATGATTACAGACAAAAGTATTATGAATAGTAATTTGCTTAACCCACGACACTAAGATGCGCAAAGAACAAGAAAAACCGAATAAAGGTGGCTTAGTGTATCAGAGTGCAAATATTTCAGGCAGTCTGTAAATTATTTTTCACTTGTGTGCTACATCACAGTCCTTTATTGTGAATTTTTTGTTCCCTTTGTTGTGGTGGGCTTTTTAGAGGGCTTGAGTGTTCTTGACCTTCAAATAAGTGATGGGGAGAGAGGTTAAAAAAATTTTTTTAATGATGTCATAACCGTAGAGAAATCTTATCTGACTAGTGTCTGATCTAAACAATACATCTGGCCAAAGTTCTGGGATCAAGACAACTCTGTCCTTATCGAGCCAAAAAGAAAGCTTGTGAAAGACAAAAAAGGAAAGGAATAAGTCTTTTGGAGCCTGCAACCAAAACTGAACGCCTGATATTTCTGATGAAAGCAGTTCTTGTTTTCTCATTCGTAGGTAAATCTGAAATTTTTGACAGTGACAGACAGTGTTTTAGCACAAGGTATAAATACTACTTATAATTTTGAAAGTATAAGGGAAATGGTAAATAAGGAGATCATAACTAACCTGGAGTAGAATTGATCCAAACCAAGAAGATAATGCTTTAAAAATCTGAAAAGAATGGAAACAAATTGGCGAAAGATTATTGTCCTCAATGCAGGTGGGGTATTCTGAAGTCAGGCTGATGTCAGCAAAACACTTTGATCTGTCAAGGCTGGAATTCTCTTACAGTCAGGATCATACAGAAAAGAAGCTCAACTTCAAAGCCATAATCCAAAATCCATTTTATATGTCAGTGATGCATAGCTGCCTAAAGACTTCTTTTTTTCGATGTGCAGATGCTGTGTTCTGTGAGAACACTGAACCTCGCTCTCTCCAGGACAAACAGAAGCGAGCAAAGCAGACGTTTGAAGAAATGATGAGATACATTCCAGGTTCTGTATTTCATGACTCTCCAATAAGCATGGTTAATTGTTCAAGCAGATACAACCCCAATACAGTCACGTTAGCTTTCCAAATAACACTTGTGCTGCTGAGATTTGAGTTGACTAGAATACTGCTCCTAGGTGTAAAAAACGGGGAGTTCAGTTTCATCGCTTACGTGTTGCTGACTAAGGTGGTGGCATAGTTACTAATAAAGATAGGATGGAAATAAAAAGCTTTACTTAATACCATAATTTCTTCATCTTTAGGCTTCTCCTATGTTTTGTATTTTATCCAGATGAAATCTGGGTTCAAAAGGCACACCATGAAGCCAGAAGAGAAATCTCTGCTTTCCTTACACTGTATAAACTAGAGAAGAGGGGCCCATTTACTACGTTATTCAGAAAGTAATTAAAAAATTACGGCTTGTGGTTTATTAAACAATATGTTAGGACAATACGTGGATATTATAAAAAGTGTAATAATTGCTTACATGTACAGCCCTGAAGGAAAGGGAGGAAAAAAGGAGGAACCAAAGGAGTGTCTCCTTCTCCATTGACCACTTTAGATGGATTTGAACTATTTCTTTAAATTAAACTTTTTTTTTTTTTGTAATTACTGGAGTTGTGTAACTGCGTTGTATAGCTGTTTTGCAATGCTTCCTAATGACTTGTGTGTTTGTTGTTGGTATCTGCTCTAGATTTAATAGGCAAGTGCATTGGGGAAGAGGCTAAATACGAAGGCATCAGGCTTCTGTTTGACGGAATGCAGCAACCAGTGCTCAACAAGCAGGTAACTTACAACGCGGAAGGAACTTGCCTTTTGTCACAGAATTTCCTGAAGTGAATGTGTGGCTATAGCAGAGCAATGAGTTCTAATGCACTGTAAAAAATAAAATAAAATAAAAATAATAA
>NW_010130387.1:48781-112329 GCF_000699245.1 Pterocles gutturalis | reverse complement strand
ACAGAGCAAATCTGAACCTTAAGTCTTGAGGCTGAATGTTATGAAGTGCTATATAGTCAAACTCCGTAGGGTTATGACCTTACTTTCAAATGTGCTGGCAATGAGCAACTCCCACTGAAGGAAATGGGAAGGCAAAGTGGATCTCTCTTCCTATGGTCAGAATAATTACTCATTGTAGCGTAAGATAATTTCCAAATACTGAGTTTGGCTACAGAATAATGTCATGGTGTGAAACAATATAGACCAGTCTCCCTTTACTTATTTTAAATGCAACATAGCATGAACCAAAGTATCTTTTAGAAGTAGCGGGCCCCTTGATGGATGAAATTTTTGTGTTTGCTTGTTTTAAAACACAGCCTTTACATTGATCCTATAATTGCCAAGATAATTTTCCATATCAGTCTTTCTTCAACTTATTAATAATTTTATTTGCACTTCTGAAAAAATGCAATGCTCAAAATAAACACAAAAAGCAGGGCCAAAGAATCCTTCTATATAATAGCAGATAGCTAACTGCATAGAGTTTGTACTTAGTCATTAAATGGATAAGTTGTCAAAGGCTCTTTCAGAATTAAAGTAAAAGGGAAAAAAGGGGCAGGAAGATTTTGCTGAGTAAGAAGGACAAATTAACAACAAAATCCTAGAGGTTATCTGTGATCAAATCCTTTGCTTTCATTCTTCTTTATTCAGGCCAGATCTGTGCCAAAAACTTCTGGGGAAAAAAATACAGCTATTTAAAATTGATTTATTCTCCATTTTTTTTTCAGAATAGAAAATACACTTGTAATTTTTATGCCACACTTCAAATGAAAAATTCTATTTTTTTTTTACATATTTCTTTTCTTAAATGTATTTTTAAAAAGGCAATACAAAGTACTTATCATTATATCAAGCAGTTTTTCATTTCAACTTAAAGGTTTTATTGTCAATAATCCTGAAGTTACTTGTGAAACACTGAGAAAAGCAGTTTTAAAATATATACAGTTTTCCGCTTTCCACTGTGTGTATTATTCGGTTTCTGGGGTTTTAATTCTCAAGCAAGCAAATATGTCATTCACACTTACTGTGTAACAGGTTGGAATTATTCATGTAATCAGACAAAACCTACAGAAAGTTGTTTCCTAACGCCGGCTTTGTTTTAAGTTAAGTAAAATCATAAATAGAAAAACCAGAGAAAAACCATAGAAGAGTTACTTAAAAATTATTTTATCTGATTAATGCTATTCAGTCAGTACTAATGTCTACTGTGTTAATCATTTATCATCTGATAATAGCAGTGGTTGTTTCTTAAAATGCCCAGTGACTGAATTATCATAGTACAATGCAAATGTACATGAGTAGAATATTAGTAATTTTAGCAAATCACAAATTTGGACCACCAGAAAACAGAATTTGTCATTATTTTTCGATTATTATCTGTTAAAATTTGTATTATGCATAGTTATAAATATACGTGTGTATATTATTGTGTTCTCATTTTCATTTAAGCAAATAGAAGACTTTTAGCATCAAGGAAAGGTATTGTGACCCAATAATGGAAACACTATGATGTTTATTGACAGATGGTAATCAGGAGGTTTGCAAAAACAAACTCCTTTCTTGAATATGCATGAAAGTCATCTGAATATGGCATGAGTAATTAATACTTGAATGGTAAAGGATTAGTTATCAGAATAGTAATTCTGTCAGCCACAGAGATGTTGAGATAGTAAGAAATTCTGAGAGTTTATTTTTAAGTGAAACAATATGTTTTGCTTTTGTATACGTTCACAAAATCATGTGCAAGTGCAAGACATCCCAAAAGTACCCAACATCTAAGTACAGTCCCTGTGGGAATGAATGAACCTGGAAACAGTTTTGCCCACCTGCTGTAAGTGCAGTTCTCCTGCAAACAACTGGGTGAAAATTCCACCCACTATTCCAACTGCTCCAATCATTCCTTTGTGAAGAAACTTCAGAAAGACAACATAATTAAGTTTAATTAAGGAAAAAGAAGCCTCGGGCTTAACTGATTCTTGGCTAAATGTTGTCTCGAGACCTGATGATATGTAGGTTGCCATGCATTGATGCTGTTTTCTGATTGGCTATTATTGTATCTCCAACTGTTTTGGGATAACTGACTAACATCAAAGTCATCTTTTCCGCTGGGGATGGCAATCTTTAAAATTGGAGGCACTTTCAGAGTAATCAGTATCCCAATACAAGTCTCCAGAGTATCCAAAGGCTACATTCTTCCAATCGACTGCATGACCCAGTTTGCAAACCAGTAACTCAGGAATCTGTTGGAGGCCTTTCCACACGTCTAGCACCAACCGTGTGAGAGGAGACAGCATGCTTAGAGTGTTTACAGAGGCACAACTGAGTCATAGGTTGTAGCAGTGTACCAGCCCATAAATTATTCCAAAGAGCAATAAAATCTGTAGGTCAGTAGGGTTGATGGTTTAAATTAATTTGGGTAGAGAAATTCAGAACAATAAATTTTTACATATACATATGCACACACACGTATATGTATATACCAAAAACACTCCTCGTGGGAGCAAGATGTCTACAGAATAGAAAGGACTGTCCTCAGGAAAGCATTGTTTTTCCTACGGAAAACTGTCTGAGGTAATCTGGGACACTGAAGGATTGTAAAAATTGAAAAGCAACTGAATGCTTGTGCAAAGAGATAAAGAAGGCATTGATGAGCCAGTCTGGAGCAAACACTGGGTTTGACAGACCCGAGTACAAAAAGCTTTGCTTTGAGAGAGGCATATGACACTGGGAAAGGCAACAGAATTCAGAGCACTGCTAAAACAGCATTACTATAAAAAGATTATTAGGTAGTTAATTTCCTCCAGCCAGAAGTCTATTTCCCTTTTGGAATAGTCAATTAGAATAGTTTTGGTCCTTAGAGCTCAGATAAATGCAGTTAGTCTATCAGAAGAATTCCAGTTTGATTAAAAAATAAAATTAAAAAAATTAAAATGAAGCCACAGCAGATGAGAAAGAACAAAAAGATGCACCGAAATTACAAGGCAGTATCAGAAATGGGAGTCACAATGAACCGATGAGTGAACTCCAAGTGACCTAGAGTAACATTTTAGGACTGTCTCATTGTGACAGGCTCTGAATTTGGCACCTTCCCACCTTCAGCAGTCATACAGAACCTGAGCACCCACAGAGCTGCAGTGGGCTTCAAGATTTCTCTTTACACCTCCAGCTGGACAGTGGAGTCCTGCCAGTTTTCTCCTTAGGGAGGGAGGGGAGTACTTAAGAGAGGCTGTCCTTAGAAAGTTTTGACTCACTCCAGAAATGAAGAGGCAGAAGTTCCACTGCAAGAACTACTCCATGAATAATGCAGGACTCTGATGAAAGCCTCTGCCTAAACCTCCTAACTGCGCTACTATATGGACAAAATTACACTGTTTATAGAAGACACAGTTGTTCACTTGATAATACTGTGCAATTCCAAAACGTTTGTGAGAAGGTAATAGAAGAGGTTGTTTGAAGTAAAGTTCTCAAAAGCCTTGGGGAAGTAGCTGCTGAGATGGATTTACAGATGGAAACCATGGAATATTTAGAGCCTAGAGCTCCAGAGCAGGAAGACAACAAGATGGAAATCTCAGTAAGAACAGAAGGACAGCCATAAAAACAATCTGATAAAAGTCTCTAAACAGTGGGCAAAACCTAGAAGCTTCAGAAACGGTGTAAGCCTAGGGAAAGCATATATTGAAACTTCATCTAGTACTCTCCAAACCTACAGTGCTCTGCAGTGATTTCCTGAACAGTTAAAAGAGATGTCTTTCACTTCTCTTCAAAAGGTTTATTTTTCATTTACTTCTTTAGACAATTAAAGTCTTAGTATCTACAAAATCCTGGGACACGGAATTGTGCAGCTTATATCATAGTGTTGAATTGAAGAACCTTCTTTTTTTGTATATTTATGTCTTCTAGCACCATTTCCTGCTCCTCAATTTTTGTTTTTAGCAGAGACAGTGAAAAATTGCTTTCTGTTTATCCTTTCTGTGACACCTTCAGTATGTCTTCAGTAACCTTTTCCTTCCTGAAGAGTGTTGATCTACTCAGTGGCTCACATTAGGGAGGTCATCCCATGCCTGTCATCCTTATCTTAATTTTTCGCATATCTATTGCATCCTCTTTGAGGTAAGACAATGAGAACTACAGACAAAATGCAAGACTTGATTGAGTATATAATTGTCAGTATTTCCTGTATGGTGTTGATGCTTTTTGTTGTATATGTCAATAGGATGTTAAATAAAAAATGTCGGGCTAAATAGGAAATGTTTGTTTGTTTGTTTGTTTATTGGTTTGTTTGTGACCCACTCGAGTGCTATCTCAAAAAGTTTTTCAGACAGATGAAGTACAGGGAAAATGTTCCTAAAGATTCTCAAGGAATACTGCTGGGAAAGTTGTTATCAAAGGCAGGTATCTACAGTAGGTAGCTGTTACAGAGATCTGTATAAGCTGGCACATAACTGTATACTGGAGGAATCAACAGCTGAAGAGACGATCTGAAAAACTCAGCAAAGGTTTCTTCTTGCCTAAGCTGTAAATTGCATTAAGGGATTATTTGGTTTCTGAGCGCAAGGTCTCAAAGTTCTCTTTTTTCATTGATGTATTCAGAGAAGAACAAGGTAAACCCTCCTCTACCTGCACGGACTGTTTTGAGAGTGAGGACACTATGTGCACCAGGAGGCTTTGTGACATTTCTTTGCCTTCCTGTCCCTTTAGCTGCCTGTGCTCGTGCTCAGCTGTGCAACCTTGGGTCAGGGAATGACCTGGAGAGACTCCACTCCCTGGCAGTGACACAGGGTCTGCCTGTGACATTGCCTTCTGATGGACAGCACTCATCAGAAAAGGTGTCAGCACAAAGCAGGAGGGGTGTAGATCAGTAAATCTGAAGAATCTAATTTTAGTTACTTTTATAAAGTGTCTTTTTTTGTACATACTTTTGCATTTTCTGCCATAGCCCCGAATACGTCAGTCTCACTTTTTTCTCTAAACATGTATGAAGCATAATGTATTTTTCTTGGGTCATCTCTGATGAATCTTAAAAATAATAATAAACACATATTACTTTTCTCAACCTAATATATGACATTGAATTAAGGAGTAATGTTTTTAAGATTAAATTTTGAAGAAATGTAAAAAAGTGATGATAGTTACGGTACTTAAGAATGAATAACAGGTGAGAAAATATTAGGAGAAAAACCTGCTCAGTGTGTCTTTGTGTTCTGCTGATCTTATTCATTCAGACTAATAATGCATGGCGATGCATGAGAGATATCAAGGAGGAAATTAATTCAGGTGTAAATTTTCAATAGCATCTTTGTGTTTACAAGATGTGCTTTTTACAAAAGTGACATATGAATTTAAGTCTTGTTAATATTTAAATTGAAGTTATATTCAAATATGATTCTTCCCCAATAATATTCTGATCCTCTTGTACTAGAATAATGGAGATATACAACAGTATTCATATTGAATGAGTTTCATCTCTTCTTAAACATACTGACTGAATATATTTCCATCTCAATTTTCTTATAGAAAAACCAAGTAATGATTTGATAAAGCCTGCTGTTACTTCTTGTCTGAAAGCCACATCTATTGGACTCCCATAAATTTCGCACGAGATGGAGACAAAAAACAAGCAATCAGCCCAAAGCTTAGTTTAGAAGACACTTTTTTTTTTTTTCTCCTGGTGGATGTCCAGATTAATTAAGATAATATCAAATTTTTATTTTGGGTCAATATGTAACAGCATTGTGTTCTGGTGTTTGGTGTCAATTTCTTGCACCGGTAGTGACATTGCTATAGCTAATTAAGAAAAAGTAAAACAAAATATTGATTAATGAATTAAATTCAAAGTTCCCTTGGATTTCCATGACGGATGTCTGTGTTCAATTAGTTCAAGAAATTATTTATTTCTCAAATAAGTTAACCAAACAAAATCAGCATCAGAAAAACTAAGCCTCACGCATTAAATTCATTGTATGATGTGAGGACAACCTAGGGTCCTCATATATTGATTAGTTTAAGTGATGGTTATGGTGCTGATTCAGGAAATTAAAATATGTCAGATCAGTTTTGTGGGGTTACTATGAACACCTCATTGCCAATCTTTTTATTGAAAAGGTGGCACATGTTCACTGAAAGATTTAGACGTCACCGTGAACATATGACTGGTTTTGCATCACACTGAGACTTTTTTTTTTTCTTTTGATGGTGGAAGTCAGAGATATCAAATTTCTGATTGTCTTGAGGCTGTTTTGCCATAAGAAGGTACAGTGGCTGCTATATTTACCGTGTCACCTCTGCCAGTCAGTCTAGCATCGCTATAGCTGCTCAAGTACCGATTTTCAACTGCAGCTGCATTCAGCGGCAGAAAGTTACATAGGGGGCATAAATATTCTTTTCATATATTTTTTAGAGTTCTTGCAATATCCATCTCCCATGTTTAAGTACTGTATGTTTGAAAAACATCTTCAGATTGATCGCAGCTTTTCAAAGAATGATGCTGAGTTAACAACTTCCATGCAGTGATTTACTGACATACAGTTATTGCACTTAAAGTCTCTTCTGCTTTGAGAAAGCCAAATTTCAGGCATTTTATTTCCTGTTCTATAGCAGAAGGAGCTTAATTAATGCAATAGATATATCTGTCTTCTAGGATGTTTTTTAAACTATTTCTGTAAGCTACAATATTGAAAGATGTGGAAGACCTATTAATTTTGTCTCATTTCTAATAAATTACCTTCAGTAATATATGTATAATTCTCATTATAATGTTCATATGGTATTCTCAATATTCACCTTTATTTTAATAATACCTCTGTTGAGTGTGTCTGATTCTGGATTCCCAAGGATTTTATACTCGGTATGGAATATAATGCCAATAAAATTAATCTTCTGTGTAATGTTAAGAACAACATGTCTCTACTGTTTAACAGTGCACCCACGGAGTTGCTTCTGGCATTGCTGAATAGCAAAGTACTAATATTCTCTCTTGAAGTTCTTCTAAAGAAAAAGATTATTCATTCATAGACATGTTAGCGCTCTATCTCTTGTGGAATGGAAAAGGACGAGAGAAAAATTATCAAATTATTTTAGTATGTTACCACTATTTCTGAAAATAAAAAAGAGTACAGACCTCGTTTAAACTTTATGTCATTGTTAAGCAGATTGTTAAGTGGAGTCATTTTCTTAACAAATACAGCTTGCGTATTGACTTATTGTAACAATGTTCTAGCCAATACTACACATGACATTTAAAACACTTAAAGGTTGATGGTTTTCCATTTCAGTCACACAGTATTGGTTAAGAAAACCATATACATTGACATCACAGCTCAGGAAAAAAATCAAACACTTTCTTTTATCTGTTTATGTACAAAGTGGATATGTAATTCATATGGAATTCAAAAGAATTCAAAAGATGTCAAAGTTAAACACATGCTGAGCTTATGAATAGACCTGCTACATCTATTCCACATAAGCACACTGTATTGAATCAAAGACTGAAGTAACATGCATGCAAATGAAGAAAACTCTTATTCTTTTTAATGGTAGTAAAAAAGATACTTCTAAGATCAGATAAATGTTAATTAATATTGACGTTGTCATTGCTAGTTGTTTTGTTTCAGTGGCACTCAGTGAGCAAGGGGACAGGTTTGAATTAGACACGCTATTTCCAACAGGCCTTGAGAAACAATTCTAGTAGTTGAAGAACATTTCAAGGATGTAATTTAGGTCAAATTTCATTTAGATAAATAAGGTTTCAGATTAGTTGTTTCTTCTCACTATTTCAATGGTTCTGTTCAATATAAATAGCAAAATGCCATACAGAAAAAATATTGCTAGAATAGCTTCAGTGTATTTCAGTAGGTCATATTTCTAGTCTTTAGGTGGGAAGCATGGCCCTTGCTTGCAGTAGTATACCATCAAAAGGAATACCAAGAAGTCCAGCTTTGCTGTAATGCTTTGTTACTGCCGTCTTGCTTTGAAAGTTTTGACCTCCCTGAAAGAATGAATTTCCTTTATTATGCAACCAGTCTTCTGGCCAAGACTGTTCAGAAAGAAGGCCATGGCCATCCTCTGCTTTCTTGTCTGTTGTAGTCCTGTAGACAAAATCTTGGTTTTATTTAGTAGTAGGCTGTGGGCTCTGTGTTGACCTGATTATTCAGGATCTCAAGATTTTCTGGGCTTGCCTTCAATTTAATTGAATTTGTTTATTGTAACACAATAAACACAATAAATCTAGTGATCAAGTGACTACGACTTTGTAACTCTCTAAGCAGAGGCATTGTAAATGTTATCTAGGGAAACAGTCTGACAAACACAAGGAGTCACTCCAAGGAACATCAACCCTTGATGTCAGCTAAAGCTGAGGGAAGCTAGTGTGCAGTTCTCAAATTTAATTTCTCAAATTGGCATTAATGTGAAAGAAGGAGACTGAGTTAAGGATATAACAAAGTAATCCAAGTGGAGCCAGGATTGAAGAGGAAGGCAATCTCACCACCATGAACATCACATTCTTCTTGTCAAGGATATCAGGATGCTGACAACTTGTTGTTCTTCCCTGCTCCTCTCTTCTGTAGGATGCCTGAGGTTTCAGCCTCAGGACCCAGCAGAACAAGAAGGGATGAATAGAACATCCGAATGAAGGTGCAGTTGCTGACAGATTTTCATCTATAACAATTATAACTGCATAACTAACAAGGTCCCTCTGTTTTGAGTAAGAGTATTTTTAATATTATACTGGACAAACAATAAATATTTGTATTTAATTAGACTTAAAACATCAGCTGGACTAACACTCATTTCTTAGCTCCTCACGTAAGTTCCCTTTTGCCCATCACAGGACTGTGACAGTGTGCAAAGCCAGCAACATTTGGGCACATACCTGTAATTTGGTGGGTGCAGAGATTCTGCAGAGGGTTTAGGGGAGAAGTGGCAGTGACCTGATTCACACAGCATCAGAAATACACACCCCATCATTTATCAAAATACTGCAAAGTTACTTCCTATCACATATCCAACAGTGATCAGTGCTGGCAGTAGGATATGTTGTTAGAAAAATTTAACTTCAATAGGCTCAATGGGAATAATGACAGGAGTCTATTGATTCTGTTTATTAGAAAATAAATAGAAAATTGAAAAGCTTTCTGAGAAGTAAAGTTTGTCTGTTGGTAAGTATAACACTGTATAATTTAACACCATTTTGTGATCAATAAAGACACTGAGGACCACTATCCATCTTTATCTCTCCCGAATTTCAACGCTGAATATCAGCTGGTCATTCTTCAACTCCATTGCTCATTTTCTGAAACAAAAACTAAAGGAAATACAAATCAAGTATAAGTCAGATTAAATAAATGCTTTTCCAAGTAACAGTTCAAATGGTTTATCAATTGCCATCAGCACAAGTGAAAGATTTCTGAAGGAATTAAGTAAACTATTAAATAAGCAGCTCCTCCAAACAACTAAAATCATATTCTAGAAAAGAATAGGGAATTATGGAGAATTCATAGGGACAAACATTGGAAATTCACACAAATTCACTCATTGAAAAATTACCCAAGCTTCTATAAAGAATCTACGTTAAGTATTCAGATGGCATCAACTACCTCTACTTTCTAAACAAGATAATTTCTGAGTGGCATAATTTCTAAATATGGACAAGTGTATCAGAATCATTTTGACAGACAGCCAACATAACTCCTCACATATTCTCTTGTAGCTGATTTCTAGCAAATGTTGTAGGTGTTAAATTCTATACAGCTGAAGTGTGTACAACAAACAGCTAGAAAAAGTCTGCAAACAGTGAATTATAGTATTCCAACCTTGACGTGGTAGGACATAAATCAAGAGCTGTAGGTTCTGCTGAAACAGCAATGTCTTTAACCTTGCTAAATTCCTGACGTGTAAATATGAAGGCTTAACAGTGTGGCCCTCAGAACAAGTTTCAGGGTCAAATATAACACCAAAATTATTCAGTGAAGAGGCAATTTTATATTCCCAACAAATGGTACCGTAAATGAGGAACTGCTATTTAGGAAGCAATGGGCCAAATAAAATCAATTCTGTTTTAAGCACCAAATGTTAGCAGACACTCCACACTTAACATCTAATACGTATCCTTCCAGACTACAGACAGATTAATCTAAGTCACCAGGAACTGTTTGATATACCTATTATATTTGGATGTCATCAGCACAAAGATAGTAATTAAGATCCTGCTTATAGAATAAATGACCCTACCAGGAGCACATATCGTGCATGTTAAATAGGATAACCACGCTTTAAAACATCTATAGTGGGATTTCCAGACCTTATCGGTAATGCGCCTCAACGCTTGTCAAACAGAATTTTAAGAAACAAAGAAAAATAACTGAACAAAATTCACCATGCTATCAAAATAAGTAATGTGGAAAAGACTACTACTATTCAATCTTACTGTGGCTGTAAGAAAACCTGTGTTGTATTATGTCAATGTTTTGATTTTGTTGGGGTTTTTCAATTTAATTTATTATCTGTCCAAATGGGGTAGTTATGTGCACAGGCAATAGTGAAATCCTACTCCCTATTCATGTTGAATTAGTCAAGATTCCTAATGATGGCATGGAGAGAGGGAAGCTTTAGAAAAGGAATATGTGGTATTAGGATATATAAACAGCTTGTTTTGCAGCTCTGCTTAGTTATTACCATCTAATTAATTATCCGTTATATGAAATGAGAGATTAAGCACATGGCTTTCTCAAAGCAAAAAAAAAAATTGTTTGTTTAGAACTTTAAATTTATCTTTCATTGACCTGTTGAAATCTGTTTGTAGATTTTTTTACACACTATTGTTGGTTATTTCACATGTACAAACTATTCATCACTTGTTCATGTATACCTAACCTTTAAAATTAGAAGAAAAAAAAAGAAAAATAAATAAATTCAGAGGAATAGTTTCATTTATTCTACTCCCTTTTTAGGTTAGAGGCAGTTTTTTCATTTGCTGGTATTTGCATTCTTTTAATTAATTGCACTGGGAGTTGTGTGCAGAGGAGAGGGGATTTGGGAAAAAGCTCATAAACAAGCAAGTAAACCAAAAGACTCAACTTGAAATATAGTATTAAACTTCTGTTTTCTTTTCTGTAAGAAATATAACTGTGTATTTAATGTATTCATCACTCAGTCTAACCTTTATATACTCACATGAATAAAAATATATTTAATCTGACAGATTTTTTTTAGTTTTATGAAAAGAAAAATGTCTTTTTAAGCTTTCACTGCAGCTCAGCAGAAATGCTCTTCCTGAATTCTCTTTCCTTCTCAGTGGTGTCTACATATGAATCTGATAGAAAAACAGTATAAAATTGTTGGTTGTTTTTCACAACATACAAAATTCATCAGATATCTCACAGGTTTTTTTGATTATTTTTCACTGTTGCTGTGGCTGTTTTTATCAGAAACATGGTAGTTCTTTAAAATTATGTTACATACACCAAAAAGATACTCCCAAAAGAGGAAAACAATCAAACAAAAAAACCACAAAAAAAACCCCAACCAAAACAGAAAAAAAAACCCCAAAAATAAATAAGGGAACGTAAATGGTCTTAGGTCAAAATTAAAAGAACTGAGATGAAAGCAGGATGACACCTTTAGCTGTCCTAACTTTACAGGCAAATTATTACCTAATACTCTAAAGCACATTTTTTTTCATTTCCCCAGAGAATAGTCAAGATAATTTTTTGTTGTTGTTGTTGTCATCGGGTTTTGGGTTTTTTGTCTTTTTTTCCCCCTAAACCTATTGTGATTCAAGATATCAACCAAAGTTACTCCCTTGACAGATCTCAGTATGAAAATTAGACAAATTCAAAGGGTTTGATATGACACAGCAAGGAAGTCTGTTTGTTACTATGGTTTTCTGATGTAGTAGTAAAAGTGCACTAACAGAAATTTAGAAAGCTGTTGCAAAGTCTTTTATTTTTCTGATGTCTCAAAAAATAATCTTGGAGAGAATTTGGGAATTTTTCTAAGAGAAGACTTTAGCTGAATTTACTAATCTTAGTCTATTTAAGTAATGTAACTCTCAACCTTTAAAAATGAAACGAGGACAAGGCAGATAATGGAGTTTATGTCTCCTTTATACAGGGAAATTAAAGTTCGTATGTCAACAGTAGAGATAACTGTTAAGAAAGTCCAGTTCTGACAACAGTTTTTACTCAGACTGACTTTACCAAATACTTACTTTAGAATGGAACAGTGGCTCTGTTTAGAGAAATACCATGTTCCCTATATCCAATAAAATAAGTACATTGTACTTAAATGGTTAACAAACTTCTAATAATTGTTAAATATTTTAATGTAGGTTTGAGAAATGGCAACATAAACTATACATGCATAAACCAGATCTAGCTAAATTTAATATTATGTGCATATATGAGAATTATTCATAACCCTTACAGAAAGCTGTCTTAAGACTCAGAGGACATAGAACAAATATATTTTTACTTCATCTTTATTCTCCTAGAATTCGCAGGGGCAAATGAGGTTTTATGAACATAAGCACATTAGGAAATAGTGTAAATGAGCCTGATTCAAGAAATATTTATATAAATGTATACAAGATTCCGAATATTGTATTTGATGGTAAGGATTAACTTCTAGTATAACGCAAGAAATATGTTTTCTCAGGCTTCAGGACTGCCAAGAGATAGTACAATTTTTGTATGAAATCTAATCTGGTATTTGTTTTTAGAGAAAGATTTATACGGATCAGAATCATGATTCTGTAATTCTGTGAAAAATCTGCTTAATATTGGTTATAAACACCTTACGGATTTTATGAAATAATAAGTATTTTAACCTTAGATTCTACCATAAATGTTGCTGATGTCCCAGCTGAGAAACTGAACTCCAAGGCTCATGGTTCATTCATTGTTCATGTATCACAAAAAATTCACATTATTGCTGACACCACTCATTAGTTACATTGTTCTGACAAAAGTGCAAGACATTTCTCAGGTATAAATACAGAATTAATCTAACAAGGTTATATATTAAAGTCCCAGGAGAATAACATTATAGATGCTATGATAAGTTCTTTTTTCAGAACAAAAAAAAAATTTACAAACCAGCCTCCTTCATGCAGTTTTTATGAGATGCACTTTGTTAGGAATTACCTATATGATAAGTTACTTCATTCCTTTATAAATTTGCCAGGGAATATTTACAAACTTTGTCATCATTTGAGAGATGAAATCATTCTTATCTTATGTTTTTAATACATTTATTGCTATTTCAGCTTGGGGTAAAAATGAGATGAATTATGGAAATTTTTTACTAAACTGAGAGTTTTACTGTCCAATAATACTAGTACAAGGCTTGATATTTTGTCTTTGAATACATGATCGCACCAGAAAAATATCATCAGAATTTATGCATCATTCTGTTTTCATTTGATTCTAATATAGAGAACATTTAAATGGGAATAAAATAAGCTAGATTTCTCCCTCAAGGAAATAATTCTATGGCAAAAATTGCCTTAGTGTGCTAATTTTTTACAGGACAAGAAATTTTCACATTTTAAATATGAATGCAGTTTTTTGATTGGATTGGACGATTTAAACATAAATACTCCTAAGAATAGCTCAAAATGGTCATTAACTCATTAATATTCATATAGTAAAGAGAGAAAGCAATATTCACCTTGATATTTATGACTTCTTTGTCAAAGTTTCATCAATTTTATAACACTTTTAAGATAAGATAACAATCTGTGTTCGGGTATAAGCTATCTTGGCATTGTATCAAGTTGACAGATAAATCAATATAATTGATAATCTGCTTTCTGGTGTAACTAAGTAGCAAGTGGACCTTAAGGCATCTGAGGAAAACCGATAGCTTTTTTATATCGTGAATTGCTTTAACTGTGTCACTACTGCACAACAGAACTACATTCTTAGAAAAGCTATGGGTCACAAAAATGATCATTTTCACTCCAGTTATCAAGTGGTTATAATAGTGAGTGCACTACCAGAGCACTAAGACAGGACAAAGAAATTAGTCTCCCCCTTGCAAAATTTTTCCTTTTTTTTTTTTCTTCTTTTCTGGAAAGAAAAATCAGTAAATTTTATGCAGTCGCCTTCAAGGGACAATATGGAAATGAGGGTAAAAACTGTACATGTTCAGCTTAGTTCAGTGGTGTTTCAATTGCACATCTATTTCCCTTAAAACAAGATCACCTTCTTGTGCAGCTATCTTTGTCCCTTCTTAGACATTTTTAAATCACTGTGAAGAAAAAAGACAAAGTCCCTCAAATGCCCTATTCCTGCTTGCTGACATGTCCCATTGCTGGTATCTGAGCACAATAAAAAGGCACGACGTCATCCTAAATCTCCCTACCCCAAATAAATATTTAATCCAAGCTTCTCAGAAATACACTGGAGACTACTCCATGGTCAGAGGCGGTCCACACATAATACCATCCTGTTGTAAATGAACACTTGGGCTTCTTATTCAGGAGCTGGTGGATCTGGGGTAAATTTTTCACAGCCTGAAGAGTCAAGTGTGTGACTACTGCAGGGGTTCACCACCCATTAGACTCCAGCTGATTTCATGGTGTATATGAGAAATACACTTAGCCCCTCCTGAGGAAGTGATTATAGTTTATCTAAAAAAATAGATTCACAGATATAAAAATACAAATGGAAAAAAAACAAAACAAATCAAAAAAACAAATAAACCCAAACATCAGACCAGAAATGAGTGAGAGTAAGCTTTGTTCGGGAAGACTAAGTCCTGAGATTTAGTTTTTGCTTGAAGTGCTTTGTATATCAGATAATGATTTATATGAGTTATCATCTAGATCAGTATTGGCATGTGTCCAAACCACAGAGCACACACTTGTATAGACAACTCTAGCTCTATATCTCTACATCTCTACCAGTTCTAGCCAGCATGCCTGACAAAGATTTTGAAGATTTTTGACTTTTGTGTCCTTGGAGGAGTTCAGATTTATGCCACGGGTATGTCACATGTGAAATATACATCTTGGATTTAGGGCCTTCTATTCTACTCAGAACTCTCCTCAGTTGCTAAAGTTTTTTTGGAGATATTTTGGATTGGTTTTGAATTTTTCTACTGGCCACCTGCTACATCATTATGTACATAAATACCTGAAGTATCCAAGGTTTCAGAAGGGTGAGTCATGCCTAATAATAAAACTTTTTTTAAGTGCTCAGACTCCTGATGAATTCTTAATAAAGTGAAATTCTCCTGGCTACTGGGTATTCTTACAAAAGATTTTATGAAGTTGATTTAGGAATTTTCTACAGCAGCCACTTTTTTAGCTTTTCTAGATTTGTGCAAATGGGCCCACTTTTATTTGACAAACAGCACACTGAATATTTCAAGCTTTTGTTTGTTTGTTTTAGGGGCAGTAAAGCCATACAAAATCAAATAAAATATTTAATGGTTTTAGGTAGAGAAAAGACAAAGAAGGACTCAAAGAGAGATGTACAGGTGAGAAATATCTTAAATTTTCCATTCTTTTATAACGAGCACTGGGCGAAATGAATAAAAATAACCAACTGAGAATGTTGGGGGTTTGAGCTTACTAACTAATGAGATACTTCAAATGCTTTTGAAAAATAAAAAGGTTAAAGTTTTGAGAAGACCTTAAAAAGGCACTCTACTGAACTCCATTTTAAGAAAATGTATGTTCCAAATATTACTTTTTGGTAAATTAGGAAAAATATATTCTAACAAGACAATACCTACAAAATTTTTGAACAATCTTACTTAGGGAAATGATGTCAAAAAGACCTGCTTCTTTGAACCCGTCATGAAAGCTGGTACTCATGTACCTGGGAAGCACATTAAATGCTTGATTTATTGAGATTTTCAAAGCATTTTTTGAAAGTACTCAAATAAATATCAGAAAACTCTGACATCACAGGTAGCTAGGAGTAGCTAGCAGATCTCCAAAGCCCACTTAACAGTTTTCTCAACAAAAGGCTATTCTCACACCTGACCACCTTCAATGTATAGGAACAGCTGTTTGTTTATAAGATTTTGCCTATAACAAAACAGTGTATTCAATTAGCTGCACATAATTGCTTTATTTATTTTCTCAAGTAGCAGATGCAAAACATGTACATCATTATAAGGCAGTCAAAGATGAAACAGTGTAATGTTTCTTACCTGTAATCTAGCTTTTCCATGTCATTCAGACATTAAGGATTGAAAAAAGGAAGATGTGTCTATGTCAATAGTTGCTGCAGAGTTTGGAAACTCCAAGGACATACTAGAAATGGCTAGCATGGCCTTGCAGAAGGTTCTAGATAGATTGGAGCATTGGGCAACAGCATGAAATACGGCAAGAACAAATATGAAGTGGAGAGGACAGTGCTGATCTCCTCTCCCTGATATCAAGGGGAAGGATGCTTGGGAATGGCTCAATGCTCTGTCAGGGACTCCCAACCCTCTACCTCTGAACTAGTCCATTTCACCGATGCTGCACTCTCAATTCAAAACCATAACTCCAGCAAATCTCAAGCCAGCAGCAGATGATTAGCTCATCTAGACACGACAAGATCATGCATACAACATCAAAAATATGAGATACAGCATGTTTACTGGTCCTAATCCCTTAACTGCTCAGATCAAAGTCCCAGAAAAAGCATGCAAACATTGCTTGGATTATATGCTTTCTTGTGAAAGCCAGGATGCTCATGCAGTCATGAGAACAGAGTTTAGGTAAAGCTTCAATTTGAAGTATTTTAACTCCGAGCATAGAGTGCTCAGTCCTATGAAAGCTAACTAAAGGAAATCACTCTTAGTGTGTCAATATCTACCCAGGTAGCGTGGACTATGCAACTGTGCAGATCCTTGCAAGCACTTCTGCCTGTGTGCATTAATGATGGCAGCTGCTCTTCCCTAAATCAAGATTTCAGTTTTACACATTTTAAAATATGTTTCTTGGCCTGTAAATCAAGTTTCAGAAGACTTGGTACCAGACCAGCACTGTTTCACCTTTCAGTATACTTACATTAATAACTTGCTGTACCTTCAGTTTCTGCAGGATGTATTCTTTGTCTTCACCAGCAAACCTATAAAGGTAGTTAAAAAATTATGACCCTGAATATTCCATGATTTTATGACATTGTGACTGTCATAGAGGTAAGACATACTGTCTAACCTCCTGATGAGGATTCTTGCAGTGCAAATCAAAAGTGTCTGGAAACGGTAAGTGAATCATCTCTGGTACTGCGTTGTTCTCCTGAACTCCAAATAATGCTTTAATCTTGGATCTTCAACTTTTTGAAGTTTTTTTTTTAGCATTAAAAAAGTCACATCACTACGTTAAACAAATATTGATAGTCTCTGTGAAAAAAATTATGTCTGTTCTTTGTCATGGAAACAAACAAGCATTTATTTCTGCAGCCTGTAACATTTATAGAATCCTAAAGGATGTCAGTTGTTGGATATACTAATTGGACTCCAATATCTGATTGGTGTATAAAGAAATCACAGAGAACACCTCATGTCTGAAACATCACAAGCACTAAGCTATCAGACTGGCAAAGTCAGATATTGGTAATCCATTTACGCAATGTTTTTGTGTTAGCATCACAAGTACGTTAATTCTCTACTGTAAATTTCACATACTTAATTATGTCAGTGTGACCCTTATTTAAAGTTTTATATTCAACTTGAACAGAACTAGTTTAGCTTTATCAGCTTCTCTTCATTTCTTAAAGTTTATCTTATTTGTGATTTGCTTTGGGACAAAAATGTAAATCCTGTTGATCATTATAGCAGCTGCTTCATTTCACTTGTGTTTAGAATCCTGATAGCATCTTACTTCAGTGGTTTACTGTGTTTTAGTGTTGTAGCCAATTCAAGAATACTGTGAAACAATAAGTGTCTTTCTATAAAAAATTCAAAAAGGAAAAAATCATTTTGTATGTTCTTATGAAATCCTTTTCTTACCGATTTAAATAAATCTCATGTACGCACAGTAAAATAATTTACGACAAACTCTTTGAAAAAAGCATCATCCACTGTTTGAATTTATGTTTTGTTCCAAAGATTCAAGATCTTTTTTCAAGGGCTTGCAGCATTTCAATAGTACTATCTCTACCACGGGATACCATACTGCAGACAATAATATTGTCACATCAACACATCACTTTTCTCATGAACACTTGGAGAATTTAAACTCTTATAAAATATGAATCCCTTTTACTTTTTTTTTTTTTTTTAGCCCTCTAATATTCCTCTTCTGTATGCATTTGAAGCCTTCCCTTGCTTTCCAAACTTCTGACTGGTAGGCAATAAGATTAAAAAGTAATCCTAGGGAGCTAGACCCAGAAGCCACGACTCCTTTGTCTTAACTGCAGTAATCACTAAACCATAGCCTGGCTTCCTTTCCCTTCTTGTCCTTCTCACGCTCCTGGTGGCATAGCAGTCTAGTTTTCTCTCTACACAGACCACTCCATAGTTTGGTGACGACATTATTTTTCTGAAGGTTAAGGTGTGCGTGGGCTTCAAAGGATCCAGCAATCAAGGGCTTCCAGAGAATAGGATGTGTTTTCAGTGAGAGGGACGGTGACTTGTGGTGCACATGCCTTGAGCGTTGCTCTTAGGGATACAAACAGACAACGCGTACAACTCTTCATGGTGCCAAATTTGTGAAGAAATTTGAATCAGGGCTAACATGCATAGAAACCTGAGTATAAAGTACACAGAGAATTCTGGGATACCAAATGTTGGTACCAAACTTACTTAAGTAGGTGGTAGATTTTGCTGCAGTTGAAGGCTCTGGATCTCAAAGACAGGTGCTAACATTGTGTCTAAGCCCATCTTAAACCCGCAGCAATTCCATCCTACAACCTTATTCCTGCTTCTACTTTATATTGAACATCCAGTATCCATAGTGTCCAAATGGATATGTCAAATAAAGGAGGCAGTGGCATTTGACTTTAGTCTTAATTACTCAAGTTGTTTGCCAAGAGAATACTAGAGCAAAGTCAGTAGAATACTATTCAATGGATATTAAAGATGTTTATTTTAATTAATTTAACCAAACTTTTTCTGAGGTTATCATTTGCCTTGTAGCCATCTGGAATCAGAAGCTTATTTCTATTAAATTACTTAATCACTTGGGTTTATTTGATTTCAGATTTTCTTCCTCCCTTTCCACAAGGGAGTGTTATTTCTGCCTGAATTTCAGAGAGTGTATTAAGATAAGAATAATTTAGCAATTGGTATGTTCTTAGTGACGAACCATTAAGGAACTCTTTTTGTCTTTTGAAGACATAATATTTTTGGGAAAAAAAAAATTACCTCTCTTTTGCTTTGCTACTTTCTGCAATGAGTTGAAGATTTGAGTGCTTGACATCATCCTGGAGGACACATGTTTAAATAAATGAAAGCCACCTTAGTATACTGACCTATTTCTACAAGTATTTTCCTTAAGAAATCTTTCTATTTAGTATTTGAAATTATTATTCTCTCAAGGATTCTTGTCTAACTAGCTGAAGCTTTTATATCACATTGAAATTAACTGTTTTGTTATTTGAAATCTATAACCTCTGAAATACATGCTCCTTTGCAATGTAAGTGTTCTGTAGAGACAGAGTTGCTGCCTGGTCTAACAAAACATCATCTGATAAATTCCTTTCCCCCTTAGTATAGTAAATGTTCTAGGGTCAAATCCTTACCCTGCCTACACAAATCTTGATCACTAGTGTACTCACTAGCTTAATGTTCAATAGGGCTATAAAAATCAGTTGTCAGCAGCTTAATTGCTGTCAATATAATTCAATCTGCATCTTCTGGTACATTTGATGTTTTCAATGGTTACTATTTTAAAAAATAAGTATTTATCAACAAGACAATGTGTCAGTGGTTTAATGTCCATTTCAAATAATGTGAATGGAGGATTTCTTTTTTTCAAATGGGTTCCTAATTATGAATTCTGTCCAAAACACATCCTTTTTAATAAAGTAATTTAACTCTCTGTTCTTGTACACATTCTTTTTTTTAGAGCAATAAGAGAGAAGATGGATAGGATAGCTATGAAAGCAGAAAAGATTTGATTGTACCTTTCTGTTTTCAGTTATTTTTAACATATGACCCTCCTTTTTATAGCTGCCTTCCTATAGAAAAATGTCTATCTCTACTAGGACAAGTGCAAACTCTTCAGCAATTAACACTGTCAAGACCTTCACTGAGAAAAAGCATCAGGCTAGAACTGGAAAGATGAGCTGGCTGGTTTATATCAGACAAGGAGGAGGAGATCCAGAAATTTAATTAGTTTCCAAACACTGATGTTATTTTTAAGGGTCATCTAAAACACTGAATATTCTCATACACTCTTCTGGATATTAATCAGTCCAAGAGCACCTTAAAATTCAAATTTGTCATTAGATTTTATCAAGCAGCTTTTATTTGTGGCCTGAATTAAGATCTAATGTTTGCTTCATTATACAGTTAGCCATATATCAAGATTTTTATATAGTTTACTAAAAGCTCAGCCAGGCATCTGCTTTATCTGATGTTCAGTGATTTGCACTGGAAATTTTTCAATAACAAGTATTCCTCAGACAAGAAGCTAATATTAAGTGTATCAGCTTCCACTGGTTTGCTAATAACATTGACTGTATAGATTGCCACATAATACATTTAACTCTGTTTCAGGGAGACCATATTTCAGCCTTGCAATGTATAAAGGGGGCTTTAAGATAGATGATGAAAGACTTTTTACCAGGGCCTGTGTGGACAGGACAAGGGGCAACAGTTTTAAACCAAAAGAAGGTAAATTTAGATTGGATATAAGGAAGAAATTTTTCACTGCGAGGGTGGTGAGACAAAGGGATGAGCTGCCCAGAGAAGCTGTGGATGCCCCATTGTACACTGGAGGTGTTCAAGGCCAGGCTGGATGAGGCTTTGAGCAACCTGGGCTAGTGGGAGGTGTTCCTGCCCATGGCAGGGGGTTGGAATTCGATGGCCTTTGAGATCCTTTCCAACCCAAACCTTTCTATGAATTATGTTTTCCATGGTAGCATCCACTGATTCCACCTGACATCAGTTGTAGTGTGAACATTACACATGAAGGATGTCCCAAATTATTCGTAAACTAATAAAATACAAGAAAGACTATTAATAAAGAAGGTTTCTAATTTCATATTTTAGAGGTGATGAACTGAGACAACCAAGAATTTCCTCCCTGTTGAGATCTGACTTTACATTAACTGCCCTGAAGCAGAATATTGCTTGTTACAGTTTCAGTGCACACAGTCCATGAATCTAATTTCTCTTATGTAATGCAAGCAATAAATCTGCCGTTTGAGTATTGTTGCATATGTATTATACATGTGTAATTTAGATTCATAAATGGTCATATTCAATAAAGATGAATCAATAATTTATATGCAGTAACAGCAACCCAGACTACAGAAGCTAATGTCCAGAGAAATACGTTTTGAATAATGTAATGAGAATCAGTAGTTAGTGTCACCCTTACTTTTCCTGTTGAACGTGCTTTGTCAAAATAAAAAAAAAAAAAAAAAAAAATTGCATTCCTCTCTGTACTTATTACAGATTTTGTAATAGAATATTTTTTTTGTAGAAATAAAGGCTCTGGAGTCTTAATATTTGCCACTCTGTAAATTTTTACAGCACACTGGAAAGCTCCAAACTGTCATTGGTGATGTATTACTTGGTAGTTATCGTCCTAATCTTGGTGTAGAATTAAGAATTGCCAAGAAATTTCACTTTTTGGAGAAATGATTAAAGTTATTTTTTACCAAAATAAGCACATACAAGACTAGCTCACATATTGCCTGGATTTTCAAGGGATCTAGTCAACTTTCAGTTTCTACAGCATTATGGATACAGAAGAAATGCAAAGCCTGCACAGAAAGAAGTGCAACTAAGGCATTTTCCTCACAGTTTCTTGATAAGCAGTGTCAGCTTCTATATATAGCAAAGTGTTTTATAGAGGAATTAAATGTTACTCTGGTTTTCCAGAGGATGAATACCAAGGCACAGAAAGCCACTCATGCAACGTTTTGTAGGGCACTAGCAGAGACAGGAATAAAATTAAGCCTTTTAGACTTCATCTCCATTTCCTATGTAATTGTACCCAGCAGGTATCCCTTTCCAACTAAGAACAAAACTTGTACAATTTACATATGATTTGTATATAAATATGTAAAAATAAATTGTAATCTTTACACAATGACATCAAACACAAAATACATGTAAATAATGGTAAAGGAATTAATCAAAGTGTAAACTTGACCACTCAAAGTGAATTAAGAAAAGATTAACAGGTTTATACTGTTATTACCTGACTACAATGAAAAAGGTATGCTAAGAATTTTAAAAACACTTTTGAAACTCCACTGTCCTATCTTTTCTCACTGGTGTAGAAAAAACAGTCTTAGACTCTGAAGTCTATCTACAGAACTGATTTAAGTATGGATTTTCAAAGATTTTTAAGAAACTACTAGGAGTTTTGCTTCTTGAATAGCTATGAAAAGGCAAGCTAAGGCAGCTATGATTTTGATGCTGAGCAGCTCCCCTGTTCCTTCAATCTTAATCCCAAGCAGAAGTGCAAGACCCTATAATTTCTCGCAGGAAAACTTTTGTACTAGATGTTTAGAATAAGGAGATATGGAAATACTTCTTGAGAAGGGCTCTTACAATGCAACACCTAAGAACACTGATCAAACATGAAGTGAGTACAAGCAGCTCTTGTAACCGATTCACTTAATCGGAGCAGATGGCCACTGCCATTAGCTCACTACAGCTAATTAAGGAAAGTATAAAAGCTTGACTTGCCCTTAATAGAAAGTCATAAGCATGAACAGGATAGGGGATCTGTAGCTAGTTGTAAGGTTAGGAAGATTAACAAATATAGTAAAAATATTTAGAAACAGTATTTCAAAGAAACTCTAAAACTTTAAAATATTTTTTTCCTTATTCAAGTAGGAAAAAAAAAAGGTTAGTCAAAGTGTGTAAAAGATTTCTTATTTGTTTGGTTTTTTGAGTTAAGGATCTTAAACCACATCGCTTATACTTTTGCATTTGATTTGTCCTCTTCCTTACGTGTAAGAGAAAACGGCATATACTCTGCTTCTCTGTTCTTATTGATGTTTAACGTTCAAGTAGTAGATCACTGAACTTTCCTAATGTGTTTTCCATTCATTCTACTTGTTCAGCCAATTGATTCTTCAGCAGCTTTTACCTTCTTAATCCAAAATGCTAGCTGCTCTATAAAAGCCAAGCATTGGAAAGTGGTTGGTTTTTCATGACTAGAATAAATTAGTTGTAAGCAACTAATTTAAATCAGAAAATGTAAATGCATCAACAACACTCTGAACTGCTGAAGCATTGTCTGCTGAAATCAGTGGAAAGACTATTATTGATGGGAACAGGCCTTGGAGCAGACCTTTAGCAGGAAAGAAAAAGGGCAGAAATGAACTAGAGAAGAAAAAGGAGCAGGTTTGCTGGCAGGACTTGTGACCCCATGGCGGACCTGCAGTGGAGCAGTCTGTTCCTGAAGGACTGCAGCCAGGGGAGGGACCCACATTGGAGCAGTTTGTAAAGAACTCAGCCTGTGGGAAGGACTCACATTGGAGAAGTTCATGGAGGACTGTCTCTGGTGGGAAGATGCCATGCTGGAGCAGGGGAAGAGAGTGATTTAGTTTTATTTCTTACTACCCTATTCTAAATTGATTGCTAACAAATTAATCTCCCCAAATTGAGCCTCTTTTGCCTGTAAGGGTAATTGGTGAGTGATCTTATGTCCTTATCTTGGCCCACTAGTCTTTTGTTATATTTTCTCTCCCACGTTCAGCTGAGGAAGGGGAGTGATAGAGCAGCTGGGTGGGCACCTGACATCAAGCCATGATCAGCCCACAATGCTGTTTGACTAAGTGTAAGTACAGCCTTTCTTTTTCTGTTCATACTTTTAAGTAACATGATCATTCATATGAAAGTTCTAATGAGGGTTGTGCATATCTGAAGCTTAGAAGACTTACTGAAAAATTAAGTTATTGTAGAAGCTATAGAAAACATTCAAAAGAACTCTAGTTCTTAAAAAAACACAACAATAAAACAACAAAAAAAACCAAAAACAAACCCAACAACAACAACAAAAAAATCCCACCCCCCACCCCTCTTAGCTATAGTTGATAGTTGCTGCAAACTGATGTTTGGAAACTTTGGTTTAACATGCTATAGCATATTAGAGTAAATTTAATTTGCCAGTAGATCTTTTTCCCCGAGAAGTAGAGCTCAGCTGTTTGGGATTTTTCGATAAATACACAGGAAAAAGAGCTCAGCAAAATGTTTGACTGAGAAAGCCTTTGAAACTATCTGTGGAATTTCAGTGTCTGGAGGAAAAAATAAAAATTCTGAAGAAATAATTGGCTTGGCTTTCTGGTTAAGCTTTCTGAACATACAGAACAAAAGGATACAAGGGTCAAAATAGTTGGTTTTACTAGTAATCTTATTCTAGCACTGTGCAGTTCTCTTCCAGTCTACATGTTTCTGAACTGTCTGCCAAATGGGTAATGTGTTTTTCTCTCTCTTTTTGTATTTAATAGCAAATAAATATAACGAATTATAAAAGAACAGTTTTATACTTACTGACTACCAAAGCTAATTTTTTTTAAACAAATTAAAGCTGTTCTCTCCCAGAGTGACAGAAGGTTTTGAAAGTACATTTCAAATATACATGAGAATCTAACTGCTGATATTTTCTTCAGGATTGTTTCTAATCATCCATTTCATGCCTAAAATCATTTGAGAAGAGACTTAGCCTTTGAGTTAAAATGCCAGGCAATAACGACAATGTTTTGCCAGACCAGGATCTGGAAGGTTTAACAAGAAAGGTAATAATGTGCCTCTGGGTTTATAAAGGGTGAATAAACAACCAGAGATCCTTGTTTAGGAACACAACAGTTTCTAATGCAGCTACTTTTTAAGCCCATATGTCAGGAGTCTGCCTGGGATGCGAGAGGATGGCTTTCGGAAGCATCTTTCTCAAGGTTGTTTTTGTGTCTCTGCTCATTTATAATAGTATTTCTCTAATAGAAACGTGATTTTGAAACTGTACTGAACATTTAGGGATGGCTACGGACAACTGAAAAAAACCCCACCAAACACAGTTCTTCTAAAATTGTCAGACTCTTTTATATAGCATGATTACTGCCTATTTTTTTTTCCCTGGTAAAGTCTAACCTACAAAGGATGTCCTAATCTGAGAAAATCATATTGCTAAGAACTGGGTGGAAAAGTGTTTCTCTCTGAAGAAATTATTTTCTTTTTTTACTTTCTCTACTGTGTAGCAAATAAAGTAATTTGTAATAGCTTCAATCTTTTCAGGAAGGAATTATAGTACTAAATAAGCTTCTCTTCACATTTGTTAATTGAAAAATCTTTATTTACCCAGGTTGGGATTAACCATCCTACAAAGGACATTTTTACCTTATTTTTATCTAAATTTAAGGCTTCATATTTCTTAACAGTGACAGCATAGAAACATTCACCTTTGTAAACTTGAAATCTCTCTTACATGACAGTATTCTATGTCCCCTTACCCAGTAAACTTTGACTTTCCAGCTAAATGATCGCATTAATTGCTTAATAGGCTTGTCATTACTGTTATCACAGTAGCTGGGAGTCATTACAAAGACTTGTGTCAGAAAAAGAAGTGAGTGCAATAGAAATTGTAAATGAGTCTGGCATATATGTCTTAAAAATACTTGACTACTTATCTAATTTTCAGCTCTTCTGTGACAGGGGGAGAACATCCAGCAGGTGTACAAAACCAGAAACTGATTAAATGTAGCCCTTAGAAGAACTTTCACAGTAGGCTATAGGACCTGTGACAATCCATAATAGTGACAAAAGGCAATAAGCCTAAGTATATGAAGAGACTGGCTTCACGAATGGGAAGATGGCTAGAGGAACGAAAGAAGCTTTCTGAAGCTTCCTCATGCTTCTATTGGGGTCAATTAAATTAAGCTGAAAAAGGGTTTTACAGCTGCCTAAAAGGAAACTTCTGAGTGCCAGTGAGACAGCTTGATGCTGAATCAGGCACCAGCAGATCACTGCTGTTTGCTGAATTGCCACCACTCTTAATTTCTAAGCAGCGATACAACAATTAATTCATTGATTAATGTAAAATAAATATCTTTTGTTGTCGATGCTTATGCATCTCTGGCTTATTGAAGCATGCCAAAGCAGAGGTTCTCAGGACATCATCAGCTTGGGAAGCAAAAATGGTGGAGGAAGCCAGTAGTGGCAAAATCTCAAGTTCTTTTCTTAGTTTTGAAGAAACAGAGAAATATGGAATAACCATCTCTGTAGGTGCCCTAGGTCAAGAGGCATTTGTCCCAAGTGAAAAAACCTTTGTCATATAGAAATGCTTTCATTTTGAAGAAAACATCATGTTGGCTTACAAAAACAGTGTGGCACAAGGGCATTTGGGAAAGGGTAGTTCAAGAAGAAAGCATTTTGTAAAAAATTTTTTCCTCAGTTACTACTTTTTGTCAAAATTGATGAGTATTGGGTTAGAAACACCACATCCTTTCATGTTCAAACTTTACGATTAAGAACATATCATAGGACTGCTCATGGATCACAGTCACTGTCTGTAGAATTCATTCACTGTTTGTGGAATTCATTCATTCAGGAGAGCTCATAAATATTCAGCATACTGCAAACAGTGACTCTGCCTTATGACTAAGGCATATTGATTTTTATATTTATGCCATAGGTCCTTCTCAACTTAAAGAGCATTTTTCCCCATTAGACTGTAAATAATTGATATGCCTATTGATTTTTTTAAATGTTTTAGAAGTTTTTCTGAATTTGTATACTTTATCATTAACAGTGTAACAGTGGGAACAACATGGTGTGACTATCATAAAAGATTACTCAAGGGAAAATACGCTTCTCCAAAGACCTTTCAGTTGTCTCATATGCAAGTACTGCTCCCTTTTTTGTCATTCCTCTTACAAAGGCAAATCCTGCTTAAATCTCTTCCCTGCCTTCCAACAAAGCTTGTACATATGAAGAAATTTGCACTGAAAGCCACCCAACTTTTGTGGTGATGAGTGGCTTAAAATCTAGTCAGAGGCTCATCACTATTGGTGTACACTAGGGTTCAACACTGGGTCCAGTCCTGTTTAACATCTTCATTAATGATCTGGATGATGAAGCAGATGCTGTACCCTCAGAAAGTTTTCGGATGGCACAAAACTGGGAGGAGTGGCTGATACGTCACAGGGTTCTGCTGCCATCTAGAGACACCTCCACCAGCTGGAGAAAGTGGTCGACAGGTACTTCATGAAGTTCAACAAGGAGAAATGCAAAGTCCTGCACCTGGGGAGGAACAACCCCAGGCATTAATAGATGCTGGGGACCACCCAGCTGGAAAGCAGCTTGGCAGAAAAGGACCTGGGGCTCCTGGTGGACACCATGTTGACCATGAGCCAGCAATGTGCCCTTGCAGTGAAGAAGGCTGATGGTATCCTGGGCTGCCTTAGGAGGAGTGTTACCAGGAGGTTGAGGGAGGGGATCCTTTCCCTCTACTCAGCACTGGTGAGGTCACAGCTGGAGTACAATGCTCAGTTCAGGGCTTCTCAGTGCAAGAGAGACATGGACGTACTGGAGAGAGTCCAAAAAAGGGCCACAAAATCATGAAGGGTTTGGAGCGTGTCTCCTATGAGGAAAGGCTGAGAGAGTTGGGACTGTTCAGCCTGGAGAAGAGAAGGCTCAGTGAGATTTTATGAATGTATAGAAATTCCTGAAGGGAGGGTGCAAAGAGGATAGAGCCAGGCTCTTTTCAGCGGTGTCCAGTGACAGGACCAGAGGCAACAGGCACAAACTGAAGCACATGAGGTTCCGTCTGGACACCAGAAAAAAGTTTTTTACTGTGAGGCTGACTGAACACTATTCAAGAGCTGTCTGGACATGGTCCTGGCCAACTAGCTTTAGGTGGTTCTTCTTGAGTATGGGGCGGGAGGAGTGGGGGTGGGACTCGGGAAGGGGTTGAACCAGATGACCTCCAGAGGTCATTTTCAACTTCAGCCATTAGGTGGTTCTGTGTCGTCTTGTGACACAGAGAAAATGTATTAAATATTGTATTTAACCTTTGGTTTCAAATATAACTGTGTACAAGTGAAGACTGGATTTATTCAAGGTATCCTGAAATATTGCTAACTTAAGCAAGCTCAGCACAGACGAGAGCTCTCCTTTGGCCTCCCACTTGCTCTTGACACATACTCTGTATATATGTAATACAGCTCTTGGTTGGATTTGTTATCATACACACATAACCAGAGAATGACATTGTGTCATTTCTGAACTACTTTTTCCTAATCCTTCATTTTCTTTCATTATCAATGTAGCCACACTAGAAAACTTGAGACATTAGATTTTGTTGCTTAATCTGAGCAAGATCCAAAGCATGATTAGACACTTATGATGCTCAGGTTCCCAAGTATGCAAGGGAATTAATATTTGTGAAGTAGCTATTTTCAGATTTTGAAAATGACAGGCGACAGCAGATGATGACCAAAAGTATATTTTATGTCACAGACTAAAACCAGAAGATGAAACTGGAAAGATAAAACTTGAAGAAAATAATCACCTGGATTCTTCTGCCTTGCCTTTTGAAAAATAGGTGTTATAATCTTTTCAGAAACTAACATTGTAGATTACAGGGGGTTTGTTGTACCTTTGCTTGACGTTACAGCTGTGTCTGGAGTAGAAAGCAGAAAGGGCTGTCAAGCATTGGAACAGGCTGCCCAGGGAAGTGGCTGTAGTATTTAAAAGACCTGTAGACATGATGGTAGGGACATGGTTTAGTGGTGTTAGGTTAATAGTTGGACTCTTATTATTTCTGAGGATAGTCTGAAGGGCCTGTTGCACTGATACAACATTTAAGGTTAGTCTGTCTTTGTCGTGCCTGATACAACACTCAAAGATAAGTAATTTCCTTTAATTATTTTAATGTCAGGGGCATCCACTGCTAAATGACATAATTATCAATCCTCTTGCAAAAGTTCAGAATCAGATGGGAACATAAGTTGTTACTGAGTATCAAAAAAACAAAGGAAGAAATAGCTACTGCTCTGCAACGGAATCTTATCCAAACAATCCACATGATTCTCTTTGATTTCAGAGATGTTTTTAAAAAAATAAAAAAGCTTATTGTGCTTTAATTAAAATATGTTTTAGATTATCTATTTATTAATTTTCAATTTACCTGTAACAACAACAGATCTAATTCTGTATTGATAAATGACAAGGTGGGGAGGCACTCTTTATCAGGGAGTGTAGTGATAGGACAAGGGGTAATGGGTATAAGCTGAAAGAGGGGAGATTCAGACTAGACATTAGGAAGAAATTTTTCACTGTAAGGGTGGTGAGACACTGGAACAGACTGCCCAGGGAAGTTTATTGGTTTATCATTTTGCTTGTAAGAAACTGTTTCACAGGTAGCTCACAGCTCCTGTATTTGGCAGCATGGAAGTATTAATGCCTGTATTCCAGGCATAGATTTGCTTGCGGGAAAACAGTTATAGAAAGAAAAAGGACAATGAAAGTGATCATAGGTAGAAAAGTGACTTTGTTAGCAAAAAAGTATGGTGAGACAAGGGACAGGTTAAATAAAAAAAAAAAAAAAAAGAAGAGTAGAGACCAGTTAAAAAAGAGTAGAGGAATTGATAAGATAAAGTTATAGAGTATTAGTTCACAGGTATTGCTTGGGAGAAAAAAGGTCACCTTATTATATTGGTCAAATATAAATTTATGTAACTGCACACAGAAATATGCACTAGAAAAAAATATATTCCTGAAGCAAATGGGGTTATATTTATAGAAAATAGGTATAAATGTGCTTACAATAAGGTCTATTATTTTACTTTAAAAACTTATTCCCATTCTACATTTAAATTCTAACAAAAATATTTCTGTAGATCTCTAATTCCTGCTATAATACTACAATTCATTTCTACAGTTCAGATAAAATAGACCATTCAAGTGATAGTTTTTAGAACACGGTCACAGGTACTCTAAAATAATGAGAATTGGTTTACAGCCAAGGAAAAAGAAAGTGGAGAACCATTTTACACACAATTCAGAATCACTATCCTGATTGCAGGACAGGGAAAAAAAAATACCCTCTTTGGGTTGTGTCAGCATCAATTTAAATTGACACTGCAAAGCTAAGAAGCCATCTGGGAAGATGGAAAAATAAGTGTCAGCAGTCACTTTTGAACTGGACAAAAGCATAAAGTGCATTTCAGAGAAAAGGCTGATCATGACAAATCCATTGTAATACTGCTTTATGAGAGGATGAAAAATCCCACTTTCATGATTAGCTTTTTGATATCTTTTCTGGGTGGAGGGACAGTTACTCCAACATATCCTTGTACTAAGATAAGAAAGTAAAAATGCACTTCCCCAAACAACGAACAGATCCGGCCATGACAGATTTATACTGAAAAGTATTAAATAAGAAGAACAATAATATTTTGTTCTATGTAAGTTGGGTGTCTCGGCAACCTCTATTTATTATCAGCAGGCCGCAGATGAATAGAGGTACTTCACTCTGCTTACAACTTATAATTAACATTTTGTCATTTTCTATCAGCTTCTTATGCTCAAAGGTACTATCACGGGTATTTAAATGATGAAGTTAGTTTTTCATAGTCCCCGCAGCCATGAACTATTTTAATTGTTGAACCATGTGGAGAGATGATTGATGTGAAAGGGAAATCATCGTGGTAAACTATTGCACCTGAAACAGCTCCTTCCCATATATCACTCTATACACAAAAGCCCTCCAGATTAGCCTTGTTTAAATATTATTTGCATTTAAATTGCAGGATAGGTTATAGACTGTGTATTTTATGAATGAGGCTAAATGCTCAAACCAGCAGTTACATATTCTTTTAAACGGTGAAATTAACTGGTGCACTTTGAAGGCAGCTACAAGCAGACTGCAGAGTCAAGGACATAAGAGGAAAATCTCTTCTGATGTTTGTAAGATTAGGGGCTAGGAGACAGTGCAGATGTGCACTGTCTCTGGGTTCTGAATTGTGAATAAAGTATTTCCATGTTCTGAATAGTGCCTTTGTAAACACATCTTCATTCAAGTATTGCACAGCCTTACTGGATTTTCTATACACAGAATTGTTTTGTTATTTTGCAGTTAAACTTCAAAACATTCTGCAGAACATTAGTATGTTAATAGAGTGCTACAATGTCACTTCTATCCATAGTTTAAGTAATGAAGACTCAAACTGTATATTGATGCTAAATACCATTGTTAGGAATCCCAATTATATTTTTTTTCTGTGCTCAGTTTGACTAAGTGCAGCAGGTCAGTCATTCTGAATAACAAATCAGGTTCTTAGCCTTTCCCAGAAATAATTCATTATTCAAAAAATCCATTGTTTAATTTTCCAAAAGGTGGTTGCAAGCTTTATAGAAGGACAGTTTTCTTCTCCAGGGCCTTTCAAAATTCAGGACCTATTTATCTAATATAATGTCAAGAACCGAAGATGTGCATTTCCCTTACAAAAAAATTTCTTATGCAAAAGCTTATAAAATGGAAAATACAATTAAAATTTCTCTCTATGGGTTAAAATCTGTGGGGTTTCACTTCTCTGCACAGCAAGGTAACAAAGGACAGTGTATCATAAAATGCCTACTGAAATTTGTTAGAGAAGAGTATGGCAATGTTCTTAGGAGAGTAATAGTATCAAAGAAAGACCTCATTTGGTATCAAAATAGTCTGCCGGTTCAGAGTGTTATAGCTGAGATCCTGGAAAGCACTCGCTGACAACCTGGTCCTAATCCAGAAAAAAAACAAAATCTAGTGGCAAAGGTGATGATTGAAAGACTTCATCAAAAGAATAAAGCTCTGTCACCAGTTTGCTTGCTGTGACTTCCAGGGCACTGATAATCAGGAGCAGAGCTTGGTAAATCATTCATAATGAATGAAGGGTTCATTTGAGAAATATGAGATCGTTTTTCCATGAAGCTAGAGAATCACTTATTTGAAAAGTTCAGCTACAAAATCGTAGTAACTCACAAGCAGCTCAGTGAAGTACTTTTACTACATCAGACACTGTAAGGGTAAGGAAAACATTTTATGATGTGTTTGCACAGATCATTGTGATGCTGCTCTTGATTACAGCCTCTAAGACAAACTGATAAACAAAGAAATGCAGAACAGTATAAATGACCTGTCTGTGCAATATGCACAGTAGCTCCACTAGACCATGGCATGACCAGTAGTGAAATATTTTCATGTTCTCCTATTTTCCTTTGTCATTTCTCTATCTGTTAGCTTTCGACCTATTTAGGGCCTGAACCTTTTACTATTGCCACAGCTGATCCTGGTCAGACTGTAGTAACTGATGTAATTAAATCTAATTCATTCTGAACATTTTGAAAATGCAAGGATCAAGCGCTGGACATAGCACATCAAAGAACAGGGGAGGAGACCACAGCTGGACTGGAGACCTGGTGGGAGATGGAAGGAGCCTAAAGCTTTTCTCCCCAGCTTCTTCCCACAGCCTCTGCCTTCAGCCCGTATCCCATGCCGCTCACGCTGCCTTTTCTGAAGAACAGGCAGAGCATATGGAACTGGGTCTGCTCCCCAGGCAGACTGACCTAGCAAATATTATTTGTGATTTCATGTGTATGTTTACAGTAGTTGGGAGAAATATTTTGAGCGATACATGTGAAATATTTGGATAACTGTTGAGACTCAGTTAGTGATTATTAATCCTGGTAGTAATTCCAAAAAAGTGTCTGCTCTTTATTTGTATCTCAGTATAGCATCCCAAAATAATAGGTTATACATAAAGTCAAGGGCACTGGGTTCACTCATGCACCAGCTGCTCTCCCAAGTGGAATTCTTTACAAACAGCCAATAATCTGGTCTGCAGTGAGAAGTTCACAGCATTTTTTCTCAAACTAGAAGTGCTAGAATTGTATATAAAACACATCTTCTAGTATTTCATTAAGGATACTGACCTAGTATCCAGGGGAATAATAAGATGCCAGAAGGCTGCAAGAAATGCAAATAAAAATTATACATCATTCTGTGACTGCTGTTTGTAATACTACAGTATTCATAATTCTATAATGCTAACATTGGCTTGAGAATAGTAGGCTAAAGCTGAGAGTTACTGATACATATCCTCAGTTACAGGGAGATTTTTAATGTACTTTTATAACGTTTTATCTAATGGTCTGTAACAAGAGGGTATGGAGTAGATATTCATATTGCCAGGTTTCAGACTCCTAGCATAGCTACCTCCGTTATGAATCTAGCATGTTAAAATGCAGAAGTTAGTTTGTTTACACTACAGGGAAGTCTTTCTCCTGTTACTACACAAAACCAACAGAGTTCCTGAATATTTAAAATTGGAAATAATTAGCTTCTTCTCTCTTTAAATATTTTAAATCTGCAGAACTTTAGACTTCATCTTTCGTGCTGTGTATTTCAATGGGAACTTCTGTGTACTTGAAGAGAAGACTATAATGGCAGTTTTAAGTTCATTCCAGCACAGCATGTGTTCAGGAACTGGCCCATCCCATAGCACTAGTGAGGGAAAACTGATTATTTAAATCTATAGTAATTCTCAAGAGCTTTAGCGGACTGTGCCAGTAGGTAAGAACTAATGAGATTGTAAAGGTACCTACTACAGTGCCTTCTCCTGCCAAATCTTAATCTTCAGAGGAATCTCTTTTCTATGAATCTTCCAGTGAGCAGCCAAGACATCTGCAGGCCAGCTCTCTGCTGCACAGAGCACTGCCTAGTCCCTGTGTCAGACTGCTGAACTCATCTCCAAATGTAATGTGTTTTTTAAAAAATATTGTGTACCTGATTTTGAGGATTTGTTTCCCTAGAAGAGAATTAATTCATTCCAAATTTAGTATGTTACTTGTTTTTTTTCAAATGTAGTGCGTTTGCTTTTTTGATTTAAGACAGGTAACAGCAAATCCAAATGTCCTTTATGCATCACATTCACAAGTGACGTTAGCAACCCACTAAAAGGAGTAAGTTCTATAGACACAAGTGTTTTTAATCTATAATATGCCTACAAGTAATGTTAAGTGACACAAAAAATAATTCTTGTTTTTATGAGGTCTGTGCTTTCTGCTTTATCCTCACTTTCCAAATATAGGATCATTTCAAGAAATATCAGAGGACTTTTGTAAAGACACTTGCCCTGCTTCTTTATGATACCCTTCACTGACTGGTGAGTTCATAGTGAACTTCCTTAGACACAGGGGACAACATAGTAAAATATTATCATTTATTATTATAGAATCCATGTATTTATTTTTATTATAAACTATTGTCATGGCCTGGACCCCTACCGATCCCCTCCCAGATGACGCTGTTTATCCATGTTTATGTCTCAAACAATGGGCAGAACATTTTCTAAAGAAGAGGCTCCAGCAGGAGTGCTGGGGCAGAGCACTCGGACAGAACATTTCTAACCAAGATACACCACCATGTCTACAAACAGCTCAAGCAGAGCATGTTGGAAGAAAAGCTCTTTTGTGAACGGACATTTGCAAGTTGCTTAATGCAACTTAATGCCACCCCTGTGGAGGTGGGGCATGGGTGCTGAGGGCTGGAGTTGTCTCCCCGGTGGAAAACCAGCTGCCCCCCATGAAGGTGACCTGGATGCAGGGCTGTTGCGTCCCCCAAAGGTCAACCCCGAAGATGACCTGGATGCTGGCCCCTCCTCGCGAGGGGTGGTCCAGGGCTGGACCGGACTGAACTGTACAAAAGGTGAGCCCGAACTGTGCTCCCCACCGACCCATCACCACCATAAGGAGTTTCTGCCTGAAACAAAGCCTGAAGAGAAGACACGTGCTGGAACAAGGGATTGGTGATGCTCTCTGTGTGTCTGTGTTTGTATGTCTCTGCCTCTTTATCTCTTTCTTTCTGCCCCGCTTTCTTATTTTTCAACTCTTTTGTAATCTGTCTTCTGTCTGATTTTAACCTCAGACAACGATTGAGCGTTATCTGGTGCTTGCTGAATTCATAAGTGAAGTTTGGTGATAATTGATAAGTGTGATTTCGTGCTTGACTCGGAGAAGTTGACCACTGATATTTAGCAGTTGCTGAGGTAAATAAAATCGTGTTGTATTGTTTCCTCGAGTCATTGTCTGACTCCACCTAGCCAGTGCTCCTTTTCGGGGAATCACAAAAAACCTCTCTCGTCCGTCCACTGTTGTGGGGCGAGACAATTACTATTTCCATGATAGCAAAAAAGGTATAATTATCAGAACAGTGCTAAAACCTTGTAATTTATAGGGAGAAAAAAACAAAAACAAACCAAACGATAACATGACCCCCCAAACTTACAACCCAAGGAAGAATTAAAATATCCAAAGCTCCCAATACTGAACTTTTCCTTCATAAACTAAAAAGAGCAAGAGAATGATTGCTACAGTAGTATTGGCACCTCCTCGTTCTGCCTATATTGTTATCGCAGAAACAAGCACAAGAGCAAAGACATTGATAATGGCAGTACTCATGTGAGAAGTGAACATATGGCAGGGGCAGCATGTGTCATATATTGTTTTTTCTTTGCCTCCTTTTGTATTTAAAACAAGAGAATGAGGTAACCAGTTTTTCTCAGTTATATTACAGGACCATATTGCTGCCCTCCCACTCCCCAAAATTATCATCTGTCTACAGTGTTTCAGCTGCTGCTGTACACAAGTGTACTACGAAAAGGAGAGGATAAAATGAACAAGGTTGCTAAGCTATTCCAGTGTTTCTAGTCTTTCGCATAGTTTGTGCAACCAACACTTCAAGAGAAAAGGAATTGTATTGATGATGGGCAGAAAGGCAGCAGCAAAGAAGCAAGTGCCTAAGTTCCCTTGCTACCCTTTTCTACTTTTTATTCAGGTGTGATGACTTTGCAGGATTCCTCAACCTCACTATGGGCTTGAGGAACTGACATGGTACAGTTCCCTTGACACAGAATTCGTCTTGTGGTTTCTCTGGTCAGCATAACGAAGTTCTGGGTCACTCTTAAGTGTTTATGTGACCAAAACCTATAGACAGTTCCACTCCCTTGCCCAGAATACCTGATTTACCAAGGTCTAAAAACAGCCACTGCCATCAGTGGTGCTAGTAATAATGCTTAAAGTTAGGCAAGTTTGATTGTCTATGTATACCTGCTGAATTTAAATATAAGGAAACACAAACTCACTGCAGTAGCAGTTGCAGGAGCCCTTAATATACTCCAAATGAGGATGCTTGGAAGTGTTAGTTGTGATAGTGTTTCTAAAGTTTGAACCTTTACCTCTCTAGTTTATATCATGGATGTTTCAATGAACTGAAGATTTCTTTTTGGAAAAGTTGATGTGAGTGAATCCAGGTATACTGATGGTCATCATCAAGTCAAATGAGATGCCACATAAAACCTCAAGGGCAACTTGAGCTCTAATGAAGGAAGAAATGGAACAAAATGAAGTTAATTACTTTAATAGAATTTTTCATGCAGGATATACATATTGAAAATATCTGGAACTCTTTGGCTATATGGGTAAATATTTGAAAAATATTCTACATTAATAAATTAGACTAGTAAATTAGTTCAGGGTAATTTTCTGGCTTTGTTTGCATACTTGGTAGTAGAACTATGCTGTAAAATAAGTTGAAATTTTCCTAACCGAGTAACGATCCTTTGTCTATGCTAACTCACTGTCAGTGGTCAGTCCTTTGGCTACTGCTATGTGGCCCACACCAAACTGATAACAAGCAGTCCTACCACTGTAATAGCATCAAGGATAGAGATCTTATGCCTAGAAAAGTCTTCTGGAACTGTTCAAGTTTTTTTGATAAAAATATAGCCTACATGTTTCTGTGTGATTAGCATGGCCCTATGTCAAATGTGAACAATTATGTGTTTACAGGTGGCTGTGCTATCTTAAGAACTAAAGCAGCATGTCATTGTTCAGGACAGCATCTACAAACACAGAATCACAGAATTTAGTCCACCAATAAACCATGTCCCTAAGCTTCACATCTACACATCTTTTAAACACCTCCAAGGATGGTGACTCCACCACTGCCCTGGGCAGCCTGTTCCAATGCCTCATCACTCTTTCAGTGAAGAAATTTTTTCTAATATCTAGCCTAAACCTCCCCTGGTGCAACTGGAGGCCATTTCGTCTTGTCCTATCACTTGTTACTTTAGAGCAGAGCCCAGCACCCCCCTCATTGCCCCCTCCTTTCAGGCAGTTGTAGAGAGTGATGAGGTCTCCTCTCAGCCTCCTCTTCTTTAGACTAAACACCCCCAGTTCCCTCAGCCGCACCTCATTAGCCTTGTTCTCCAGACCCTTCTCCCACTTCGTTGCTCTTCTTTGGATGCGTTCCACGCCTCAGTGTCTTTCTTGTGGTGAGGGGCCCAAAACTGAACCCAGTACTTGAGGTGTGGCCTCACCAGTGCCAAGTACAGGGGGACGATCACTGCCCTAGTCCTGCTGGTCACTCTGTTTCTGGTACAAGCCAGGATGCTGTTAACCTTCTTGGATGCCTGCGCACATTGACTGCTCTTATTCAGCCAGCTGTCAACCAATCAGCCGACTGTTGAACAAAACATATATAACAGCATTTAGGCCAGATCTTAAAGTAACATAATTACGAACCAGGAGATAACTCTGGTATTAGTTCCTGAAGTAAAACAAACATCAGTGTGCCAATCCTAGTAATTTTTTATTTCTAGCCTTGAGCAAACAACTCATTTCAAGGACAGATCTTGATTAAATACTTTTTCAGAGCAAGCATGCTTGAAAATGTTTTCTAGTTACTGCAGTTTCTGGTTACATTTTTATTTGCAGTGACTTTCTCTTTGAGATGTGTTTTTCCTACTTATAATTTTTTTTCAGTACTTCATTGGTGTGTTCTTTGCTTTATTCCTCCTGTCGAAAAACATTTTTTTCTCCTGCATAGGTACTGATCTTTCTTTTCTTTCAAATGTTCTTTCTTCAGAAGAAATAATCTTAACAAGATCTTAGAGCCCTCAGCAAAACCAGCAATCACCAGCTACCAGGATGATGACTTTTCTGCCTATCCATTTCCGAACAATATTTCTGCATTATTCGGGCTCATACAAATCACCAGCAAGGTTCAAGCAATGAATTTTATTTTATCATTGCTTTTGAGAGAGGGATAAAATTGAATCTGTCCAAGCTTTAAAAAATCCTAAGAGGCTCGATCCAGATAGTAGTTATAAGGCAAAACCTATGAGGCAGATGAGGAATTAATTGTTGAGATCAGAACAGACCAAGACCTACAGTGAACCCATGTTCGGTGAGAGGCCTCATCTTCCACTTGATTATGGTGATGGCGATGTGCCTCAATATTGCAGACCTGCTGATGGGAAGAAGCAGAGCCTCTCTGGTTTTGAGTATCTTCTAAATTCTTCACAACTTCCCCTTGTCTCACATGTGATATTATAGGAGTCAGAGGGTTGGTTCCCTGTGCAAAGGAGAAGTGGAGGGCTAATAGACAAAACCAAAAGCCTTAGAACGTCCTTCATCCCCACAGTAAATACACAGTTGGGACAGAGGAAAATCCATTATTCCCATTTCATAATCAGAGAACTGAAGCACAAAGGGGCTAAGGGATTTGATTCCTATAGATTATGAATATGATTATGGGAGAGATGGGAAGTGAAATCTAGGAGTGTTACTGATTTTGTTGGGGTTTTTTTTTCCTTTTCCTGTCAAAGGAAAATTTACCCTATTTTCATATGTATTCCCTTCCTACTTCTTATTTTATCTTTATAGTGTGTAGACCTTAGGATATGGACAATTTAAAACTTTCACATTACTTTGCACAACATGGCTCTGGTCTAGCAGCATCTTCTAGAAGCACGTTTCTAGATGGTACGGAGTACATAATAAATAACTGAAACACAATAAAAGTGCAATAGAGACCCTAAATAAAGTATTAAATTGCTGTCCAACCAGCTTCTGTGAAGCTTCAAACCTTCCCACTAGGACAAATTTTCAGGAGCTAAAAAAAAAGTGTTATTGCTTACAGAGTTGTGGAATCCTTCTGCTGATGATGTGTGCTCAGCATTGATTTAAAAAGTAAGCCGAACTACATCATAAATTTTTCAAGGAGACAATGGAAATGTGGAATTTATGATCATTGACTCTTGCTGGAGGCTGAGCCTGTAGATCTGTATTTGTCATTTCAATTGCACAAAGTCATTTTTCAGTTTTTCATAGCTGACTGAAGGGTTAGAGTGTCAATGGAAACATCATACTGAAATAACATATGTCAGAAATATTACACAAGGAGCTAGGAGCTACTTTAACAGACCTCGGAAAATATTGCTCCTTCTTATACTGCACGTAGGGGTGAGAATATTTCTTATTTGCCTTTTAAGTCAATTGGCACTTGTCTGAACTGGAACCATAGGCTTAGGCTGTGAGGAAATTTCAGTTTGTGTCAGCACATGTGAAGATTTTCTTTAAAGGAATTGAGCTACTTGCATTGGCTTCTACTAAACAATAAATAAATTGGCTATTTTAAACACCCTTGGATAGTATAAAAGCATAGAATCACTTCTTCAGCTGTTCCAATGAAAAATATTTCATTCTTGTCCTCTGTTGAATTTATCTAAAGAAAGTTTATTAATTTCATTTTCAGTTATGCTTTGCTCAGGGAATATTCTCCAGTGCTTTTCTGGCTTGAGCTATGCTTGAAGGTTTTGCCAACATAAGTATGTCAAACAAGAGTGTGAAAAATAATTTCCCTGTCAAGTGCATCTTTGCTAAAAAATAACAGTGTGAGTAAAGAATGTGACTGAAAAAAAAGAGTGAATTTTTAATAGTTAACCAATTTTATGCAGGGAACCGGTAGGAGTGGTGCTAACAAATACATCTCTTTGATGATCAGGTTTGTTGATATGGCAGTTAATCACTCTCTACAAAAAGTAAGGTATCATTTCTAGACTTCTAAGGTCTCCTAACCAGTTGCTCTCGTATTATTTTGGGCTTTTGGGATTTGTTTGCTGTAATACATTTAATTTGGTATTTGTTTATCATTTCAGTGTGAAGTGTTTACAAGAGAAAGTAGGCACTTCTGAAGGATGCTCTTGGATTTCCTGCCCAGTTCCCAACACCTTTTCTGGTATTAGCTGTAGATTTAGTTTGTTACGCTCCAGCTGCCTGGAAAAATGAGGTTTGTAATTCCAGCAGTCTCACCTGGGCCTGAAGCACCTTGTTAGGATGCAGACGATGTGGTGGTGCAGCCTCCTCCCATCTCCTCGGACACTTGGTGCCTGGTGTGATTCTCTCCCTCCTGGATCATACATGGATTAGGGTGAGACAGAAACGAACAGTGAAGCTGGACACTCAAGTGTTGTGGTGTCTCCCTGATGCCTCTGATTCCTGCTTTTCCTTGTTAGTGATGACCCAGAGCGCTGAACCTGGGTCAATGTTCCTGGTACTCCCCTCAAATAACAGTGATAGTAAATCACCTCTTAACTACCTCATGCACCTGCCCTTGCATCTGTGCTTAAGGGGGATGATGTAGCTGGAAACTATTGTTTTGCACCAGAACATTACATCATCCGAGGTGGGCCAAAATGGAAAAGTACCTGACAAAAGTCAATTATCTAAGACCCTTTAAATAGCAATCCAAAAGGAAGACCCTTTGAGCTACCCTGGATCACAGTGGACTGTGACCAGCATCTCCTCTGAGCTGGGACGTCTCACAGGACCATCTGCCTTTGAAGGCCACGTTAGGCCTGGGCGAAGTTCTACTTCTCGCGGCTCAGTCATGGCCTGTTGAGGAACGCCAATGCCTTGTCATTATTTACTGTAACCGGAGAAGAAAGGGGGAACTTTTAACCATAGGCTAGTCTTCTCTATCTATCTCTCTTATAGAGGGAGAAGAGAGTACCATTTATTCACTAGCACCCCTGCTTACTTGCTTTCCTTTATCGGTATGCTTCGTGCTGATTATCTGTCTCTCTGTCTGTTTCTGTGTTTTGCATGCTTTGTACATGCATATGCACCAGAATACCTTGTGTGATCTTTGTCATTCTCGGATTTGTAATTAAGTCTCTAACCTAAGCAAAAGCATATATTTCCACTGAAGCTTTTTGTTGATCTTTAAACTAAACAACCATTAAAGCTGCTAAAAACCTTTGATTTACCTCACACCATCAATAAAGCTCAAACTACTGATAAATTGTAACCATGTGAGAGATTTCATCTGAGACAACACCACCCAGACAAAATGTGTGCAGTATGACTTGGGAGGCTATATTCAAGTTCAAATATGAGGACTGGAGCTAACGGGAAGTGTGTGCATCCTCCATGAGACCAGAACGGCTTTCTGACACAATATGAAGCCAAAGTACAAGTGTGTTGGTGTTGAGATGTGATACGTGTCGTTGAGATGCGGCAAGACATTGAGATACTGTGGTAGAGCCCACACATATTTTCAAGGTCCTGAATGAAGGAGAGAATTAATTATGGCAGCAGGGTGAGGCATCAGTGATGTTGATACTAGTGATTAAAGCACATATATTCAGCACGCAAAAGGATAAAAAATTCCTGTTGATGGAATTTGGAAATGTCTCCTATTGCAGCCATCATGGATTATTGGATTTTTTTTTTTTTCTTAAAAGGAGTCTAATAAAGTCAGAGACTTTCTATAGTGGTAATATCTTAGTTTATATGTGTTCTGTTTGATGAAAATGTCATGGAATTTTGTTTACAGTGAAAGATCAATATTTGCCTGGTACTGTATTAGAAAATGCAGTTGTCCATACATATGAATTAAAGTACTATCACTGTGGAATAGTGCTTCAGGCAAGGAAATATTTCATATTTTTTTTTTCCTATAAGAGAAATTTCATTTAGAGCTTCTTTAGCATGGATTTGGTAAAGATCCTGATTTTTTAAAAAAGCAGAATGGTACTACAGTGAGAGAAATCAAGAAACAGAAATTTACGCATTATAAAGCCAGGTAACTTCAAGTTCCTCTTTTGCAGAAGAAGTATGAAACCAGGAATGGAACTCAGTTATTTGACTTCAAAAACTTCCTCGCATTTTAAACAGCTTTCTTGTGGACCATTTGTAATGAAGTCTGTATTATCTTTTTATAAAAATATTAAACATTGTAACAGGAATAAAAAGCATTATTCCTATAAAAAAAATAATCATTACGCAGCTAAAAGGGCCTTTAGATAGAAGCTTTGCATTTGGTGGAAAAAAATCAGGAGTCTAAATCAAGCAAAAAGCTTAGTTCCCTAAGAGAAATAGGGCACTGTGCTGAACTTGTAAGTGTCTGGACCCTCAAGGGGAATCTAGAACATCTGACAACTTTTGTAGTATTTGGACAGCATCAGGACAGGTAATGTCCAGTAATTTTTAACATACTCAATGAGGGTCAAGTAGTAGCCTTGAGCATAGGAATGGCTAATTTCTGGGTTTTAATTTGTCTTAACATCAACAGTTTCCTCCTTGCCAGTAAGTAGGAAAGTTTGGTTTGTAGGTCTTTCCACTTGCCTTGCTGTAACCTGGTCACACAGTGACTCAAGTTAAAATGATAGGGCACCTACTCAGTCGACAAGGCAATCGATCCTAACTAGTCATGGTGCTTTTGCCCTCCTATATCACAAACCTTTCCCAAGAGGCATAGCTGAATGAGAAAAACATAAGAATTTGCACAGTTACAATTTAATAACTACTGCGTTGACTGTTCTTCTCACTTAAATCCTCATTACAGTAGAGATCAATAGGTGAAGACAGAGAAACATTTTCAAGTCTTAAAATTAGTGTTTCTTCTCTCACAAAATGTACCTATTTCACTACACTGTCCCTTTGTACGTAGGTGTTTATGACTTCCCTGTCCATAAAATATTGTAATCTGTTGGCCAACCTTGAGTAGTTTTTGGCAGAAAGAATAGAGTGTTAAATTCCTGCTAAAATAGATCTCAAGACATAAGACAGAAAATGAAGTACTGCCTTATTGAAGAAGACCACTGTATTAGACACCAAAGAACCCACATAAAAGAATTATATGAGTAATAGTTATCCTAATGGATAAGTTTCACTCAGAGGTTATACCTATTGTGGATACTGAGAAATCTAATCATAAAACACAAAGCCAGAGGAAACTGTAACTTTGTGTACTGTAATAATGAAAGAACCACTTGTATTCTAGCTGAAATGAGAATTTGGGTTATGTTAAAAAAATACTTTTAATAAAAAATCTGAAATAAAAACCACTCTTCTTTATACATGTGTCAAAAAGAAATCCCACTAAATAAGTATACACTAAAGTTAGAAATTTACCATTATAAATTAATAAAGACCTAAGCAACTTACACATTTTTTCCTAATTTTATTTTTTCCAGACTATTTTCTTTGTTTATTTTGAATTACTTATTTATTTCTCTATTAATAAACTATATTCTGTATTCTCTGGATTGATTGCTTAAAACAATCATGTGCTAAGGAATACACATAGTCAAAATAAAATTACTAAAAAATACCTCTACAAATATTAGTGTGAATGATGCTAAGAACAGAGACTAGAACTCTTTCATAGAGGTTTCCACACTGGTTGAAATGAATGCTAAACATCTCAGTAACTACAACTTTGAGTTTTGATCCTGAGTTGTGCTCCTCAAGTCCTATACACACATTAAACTCCAGAAATAATTGCTTTTCACTGCTTATTCATGTTGCTCTGTTCTCATTTCTCTAGTTTTATAGGAATTTATATGCCATACTAAAATACCATTAAATAGATCTGATATATTTTGAAAAAAAACATTGAAGTATCGATGAACTTAAACTGCATTCACATTAAGTGTACTTCACCCTGCAAATCGATACTCAAGGAAAAACCCAAATATATAGCATGTATCTGATCATTTGCATCTTTAAATTCTGAGCTTTTACAGTGAACTGTGTTTATTACATGTACATTTCATATTACTTTGAAAAATCACTATCCCAAGTGAGCCACTTATACCAGTGAATGGAATTCTAATTTCTGTGTTTTTCTGAAGAGATTATTTTGGTTTCTTTAGAAAGAGAAGAATGAGACAAAATATTCGACGCATTAATTAACTGAGGCAGAAAAGTTAACTGGGGGGCAGGAGACTATCTCAGGTTAAAGTAGAGTATTTTGAATTATTTTTTACTTGTTTCTGAGGAGAGATTTTTAACCTACAAGCAGGAGAAAACAGTCCATCTTCTTTTCTTTACTGGTAATTTCACCATTTTTAACAGTTATGAGATACTCTGCATATGTTGTTGGGGAATTTTTATTGTACCCCTTGAGGCAAATTAAACACACTTTTGTGTTTAAATAGAAAAAAACCTCAAAAAACGAAACAAAACAAAACAAAGAGACCAATGCATCAAACGGAGTACTACCGCCGTAAGTGGTTCATCAAGGAGACTGCAAAGATGTACCATGAGCCAATAGCTTATTTACACTGGGAGTCTGTCCTGGGAGTATGAGGCATCTCAGCCTGGCCTTGGGTCAGTCCCCCAGCCCAGCTCTGCTGCCCAAAGGTGGCTCCTGAGCACACGTATTCCAGGACCACTACAAGACAAAGTTGTGGCTGTTTCTTATCTCATCATCAAGGGAAACTCCACTCCCTTGCAGGGAGTCCTTCTGCCTCTGGAATCCTTGTTTCCAGCCAGTTTAACCCCTTCTGCAGCTGTACCTTCTTGCCCCCCAACACAGATCATTCCTTGTCAAAAACTTACACTGTTAAGCAGTTTCAATTTTAATGTCCCTTTCACCATAAAGGTCCAAAGAAAAGTAAAAAGAGTAAAAAGTAAAACCCCCTCATATTTCTTACTGAAGTAACTTAGTATTTTCTTCTGCAATTAAATATTTTTTCATTTGTTTCCTTTCTCAACTAAACTTTGCATTGAGTCATTCAATAATTAACTATATATTATAGTCTAACTTAGTGATATTAATTTTGTAAACATGTGCACATGTTTTTCAATTCACAACAGACTTCTGTTACCTATTATGCAGTATCCGCCATTCTTTCTATACCCTTATCATCCTTCTGAAACAGGAAAGCCAGAGTGTGAAGTTTCCATAAAATGATGTCTTCTTTATTTGCTTACTTTCCCCTGAGTTACTCTCAAATCATAAGACATTAATTATGAAGGGAAAGAAAACTTTTTCAAACTATTCACAACCCTTCCAACCCATTGACTGAAAAAACCAAAACAAAAGAGTGTGAAGTTTCCATAAAATGATGTCTTCTTTATTTGCTTACTTTCCCCTGAGTTACTCACAAATCATAAGACATTAATTATGAAGGGAAAGAAAACTTTTTCAAACTATTCACAACCCTTCCAACATAAAACCCATTGACTGAAAAAAACAAAACAAAATAGCCAAAACCACACCAGTCATGCACCAGTAAAATCCCAATGGAACCCTGAAGAATGGAAACCCAACAGAAGAGTTAGGATGCAATCGTGGAACACAGAGAAATGAATAAAAAAATACAGTGACTTTGTCTTTTCAGCCACATAACTTGAAATATGGTAAGTGAAAATTATCTGAAGATCCATAAGAAAAAAATGACTGCACTGAATTCAGGGTCCATTGATTTTGCCTGGTGCGTGATCCAATCCCACTTAAAGTCAATGAAACAACTCCTATTGACTTCAAAGTATTTTTAATCAGGCCTAAAGCATAACGCTTTTAAGTTTAGTTCATATAGAAGTGCATGATTTAATAAAGTCAAAAAATTGTCTCTTTATCCAGAAACCTAAAAATTATGAATGTATTTTTACATACTTCAAACCAAAACACATACCAGGGGCTCTGCAAGGCAATACCCTAAGGTATGTTGAAAGCTACCATATAAAACTCACCAGCTACTGTAGATCACTTGTACAAAGGAATGACAGACACTTCTCAGAATGACATTTTCCTCAAATTCTCCCTGAAAACTAAATTATTTCAGATCTAATGAAAGATCTTGCTAAAATAGCTTTTTGCAAACTGAACGTAACATGGTTGGGTGGCTGTGAATAAGATGTAGTTTAAAATAGGGTATTTTTTATTATTATGTAATTTAATGACTTTTTTACATTATATGACAAAATAGTAATGGTGCACACTATGCCTTAATGGCATAGTATGATATAATGAGTCAAAACATATATTTTTTGAATAGCAAAAAACTCCTACTGCACTGCCAGGAATGTCATTTTATGTCAAAGTTTATCTGAAATACATATTATATTTAGTGCATCACAGTCTAACTCATTCATTCCAACACTGTTTTCATATTATTCTGATATGTCGTTTTTAGTATCTTGTTACTTGCTGAACAATCATGAAAGAATATAAAATATATTTGCAAATTCACAGTATTTTTCTAAACCTGTTGCTTAAACCAATCGAAAATGAAATATCAATGGTTAAACCAGCATCCTCCTGCAATTACAACTTTTTGAAGTTCAATGGCGCACAAAAAACTATATCTTCCTTTCAATTACCTGAAAAAAATATTTTAGTAACTCTCATATATATTTTCATCCTATTCTTCTGAGAAAAGGAGAGAGATTTTTAGAAAATATATGTTCTCATATATGTTCTCTTTCAAGGGTATTTTTTTTTAATATGAATTTCTGATTTGTGTAGTAAATGGAATTTCTGTCCACTAGTAGCTATGGAAGCTCCTAAATAGAACTGGTAACCAGCGACTTTTAGGGAAGTCACAACCTATCTTAATCTGACATTTAGTTTGACCAAATTTGACAGTGTGTTTTGGATAAAAATAATTCAGGAAGGATTCGAACTATCAAGCAGACGTTTACATACTCATAGTTCTGTTACTAACCCTACTCCAATAGCTGAATTGTTTTTAGTAGTGTAGCGTTGGAGTGTATTACTGGAGACTGAAAACTTGTACTCTGTTTTTTCATCTGAACTTTTAATAAACACATTTAATATGCATATTTATATAGAGAAATTGCAGAAAAAATATTATTACTGATTCTATTTTGTTAAATGCTAACGATATTGCTGGATCAAATTATTTGTATGAAGAAAGTAAACATTTTCTTTGCAGAGGGGGGAATCAGCTAAATGGGATAGCGGGAAGGGCTTCCTTTTGTGCTGATAATGCTCTTGCAAACCTGTGTTGATTCACAGAAATTTTCTCCAGTTGATATGGGTAATAAGCCTAAATTGTGATTTATTCAGTCAGGACAATGCTCATATCCAAATTGTAACTGCATCTCATGCCTTTGAAGACTTGGCAAACAGTTTCACAAGCTCCAGTTTCTCTCCAAGGGAGACCATGGGATTTCTAATGTGAATAGTTTCAATCTTTTTCTCTTGAAGACATGGATACTAAACCAAAAGAATGACTTATACAATGCATTCAAGCCATTGCTGCCTGAGGTTTCCAATCATCGTATATATGAGAGACCAGAGTACCACTCTGAAAGGATTGCTTCTGAGATAGTGCTAGCTGCACTGCTCAGGAATAAAATCACTGCAGACTTTTAGAGCCTGCCTTCACGAGAAATTACAGTTTAAACTCGTATCAGAGAAATTAAACTTAGAAAGTAGACATTAATATTCTGGTGCTTACTAAATTTTTGCATTTATTTCTGGCTACTTTAGTGCTTTCTTACATCCAATGATATGTATTCTATCAGTAATATTAACCTAAAAATGTCAGTCTTAGGCATCCAGAAAAATTGTAATTCTCTCAGAACTGAAGAAGAAATGCAATTCTTTAACCTGATAGCTTTTTTGTTCTCTCTCCTATTGGACATCTTTTGTCATGTAGTAGAGGAATAATTACATAGCTAAAGCAACAAAATGAGCTTTTGTCAACTAGTTGTCAGTTATACAGCACTTATAAACCAAGTAACCAAACTGGCTGTGAACATAGGATAAGTAAAAGTATTCTTTATGTAAATTGTTCCTAAATAAAAGTTTTTACATGTTAGGTTATGGACATCTTCTTAAAAAGATGATGTGCCCTTTCAGCCTGAATAACTGTGCCTATTGTGGCTGCTACAAGGAAACTACCAGCCTCCATTCAATGTAACCTTTATCTGTATTTTCAATCTTTTCTCCAATAAGTGTAAAGTTAGAACAGCCAAATGTACACATCAGCCCTCCCTAAATAACAATTGCCAATCACCTTTATACTAGTTAAATATACCGGTAGTGACATTCTTTGCAAAATTTCTAAGCGCTGACTTGCCATTTATAACCAACCACAGTCTTTCAACTAGAGCCTTCTCTTGATTTCCCAGTGTGTCAATGTGCTATAGTATTAGTCTAGTAAAAAAAAAAAAAAAAAAAAAAGTGCCTAAATCTTGGTCTTTCCTTTAAATTCCTCTCTTGCTGAGGACAGGAACTCTGTGCTGCTTAATAGTAAAATCAGTTCTCAAAAAATTGCAACTCCAAAATTTCTTCCTTCTTCAAATTCATGCAACCAGTATGGTTCTGGCTATATTTGTATCAGTAATGACACCCCCCCCAAAAAAAAAAAAAAAAAAAATTACTGCTTGCACCATGGTGGTGCCTAAGGAAAGTGCTGGTTCCATTTCCAGTGCCATACTACTCTAGCCTTGTCTAAGGTTGAACAATAATTCTGAGAGTGGATTCCTGTTTGTGGTGGGAGCTGAGCCTTCATGCTGCCCACAGTCTGGAGAAATCACCAGCATTTGCAGTAGTTACAAACCCAGAGAGTTGCACCACACCACTGCCTCCACAATTCGAACTAAAGAAAAGATTCAGCCTCCCCTTTCCCACTCTGCCCCCACCTGTTCCCACTAAGGGACACAGCTGGTGCTGGCCATGTGCAAAATCAAGAATCCCTGGAGAAACTGTGCTAGGAACAGCTAGGAAATGGGGCTGGGAGAAAGCAAGGCTGTTAACCTGCGCTAGGCACAAATCATTTCCACGACTAGCAGTGGGGAGAAAGAGCATCTTTTCAATGACTAGGTAAGGAGATTTGGCTTAGAATCACTGGGATCAATAAATACAAGAAAGCACTGTATTATATCTGCAGCAAAACTTTGCTTTGGCTTTTGTGAGGTCTTTTAAATGTTCCTCCAACTTTGGCAATCAAACACTGAAGGTGCAAGCAGTTTTTCACCAGGCATATCAAGTTTCCCTGGTGTTGTTAGGAAGCATTTCTTATGAACAATTTTTAATTAGAGAAAGTTCAATAACTAATTTAGTGAGAGCTACCTAGGTTATTTCAAAGTCCTTAGAGGGACTATGAGATCATTAATTCTCTGTAACTTTCTTCTGCAAATTTACTCTGGAAAGAAAAGAGTGGTCTTTATAACAAACTTCAAAGGGAAAGGAAATTACCCACTTTCCCTATCCATTGTGAAGAAAGTAGGAACATATGGCTTCACCATAATCTTTCTTGCTAAAATATGATATTAAAAACATGTTCTGTTAGCTAACTTCAGAGTCGTGAAGCACTGGAATAAATTATGTGGGAGAGTTGTGGAGGTTCAGTTACTGAAGTTTTGTGAGAACAAAGCAGACTGACACCTGCCAGCAACTGCATTTGGGTAGTTAGTGCTGCCTTGCTGTAAGAAAATGGACTAAATGGTGCTCCAGCCAGCCCCATTTGCTGTGATTCTATATCTGCTAGTCATTATGACACTGTACCATATGCAAAAATGTACAATCAAGGGGATAAATATTTATAGACAAGAGACGAAGAGCTGAAAAATAGTTGTTTATGCTTTGATGCATTTCATCAGAATAGTGATATGCCCTGTTTGCAATTGCAGACTCAGTGGAAGAGTTAATGCACATTCTCCTGATGATTTTGGGTAAGCCTTATCCCTCACAAAAGATAAGTCTCAAATTTTTTTCAGGGCAGAATGGGGCACGTTCCACAGGTTTTGGTTTAATGTAGTATGAGGAACTGTGTATATTCAGAGCTTTTAAACCACCATAAATCTTTCTTTCTGACAATATGATTTTGTAGCCTTGGTACTTAACAGTCAGTATTTTTGTTCTATCATGCATGTGCATGCGTATGATGAGATCCGATGGGGGTTTCTGTGCCTATAAAGGGGAGACAACTTGGAAGCTTATTGATTCTTGGAGGATCGAAGTAACCCAAATTTTTAAGTACTGCACTGTACTGTATTTATGTTTCTTAATGTTTTCTTAGTTTTCATCCAGCTCTGTTGAAACAGTTCATCCACTTGGGTTTTTATTTTTGCTTGGGTTATTGTTAAAATTTATTGGCCTTCCCTCATCGAACAGTGATAACGTCGTTATTTGTGAGAGTTAGAATTTATAAGCTGTTCTGGAGGAGACGTTTATTGCCTCGTAGGCTGCAAACTACAGTGCAGCTATATCATATCTGGGTTTTCTATGAGTGCTTATGGCCAGATTCTAGTATGAATGGCAACATCATAAATGTGAAGAAATGCTGCTGGCCTTATGCTAATCCTGAGCGTGAAGCTGTTTTAAGACTGAGCTGAATTCCAGCCAAGGTTGTACATACAGTTTCCACTAAATGCGGAACACACCAACCATTTTCTCCCTCATCATCTGATGTTGAAACTTAATGATAATATGAGTTTCAGATACCAATTGATTAATTTCCAAATCTTCCATGTGCTGCAGGTGCTTTCAATAAATTATTCATTAGATACTTCTATCAGTCGTATATACAAAAAGAGAAAATCTATGTCCTGTGAAAACACAGAGGGATAGTTGCTGAGTGACTAAGATACTGCTAAGTTCTAAATATATTTCTAAACACGTTGTGGTAAAGCTGATGTCTGCCTTCTATTGTCCTTTTTTCTACTGATCCTTTGTAAGCTTACGATTATGTCCCACTCTGATTAATGGGACTAGCAAGAAGAAACTACCTTCTAGATGTAGTAATGTTGCCACTCCCAAAATTATTTTTCTTATTTATACATAATTTGCCAAATTTTCTTAAGATAAATTAAGAAAAATATAGAAGATAATCTTAGAATTACACATACTGTTCAATCTGGGCCATAAGTAATAAGTGTTTTTTTCTACATTTTAAATATTATTCTTTACTGATAAGCAAATATCTGACCCTATTCCTAACCCTGTTCAGATTCCTGTTAGAGTTCAAGCTAGAGCACTTCATTTGCAGAGTGTTCATAAATGTCAAAGCCTTGAACAGAAGTTGTTAGTAATTCCACAGAGCCTTAGAAAAGCATCCTCTAAAGTTCCACAGATCTTTAAAAGCAAAAAACCAAAAAACTACCCCAAACCACTTTAATTAAGCTATTTCTCCAAGGTGCTCTCTACTCTGCGAGCATGTCACCACTTAAAATACAGTTATTTACTTCTGACAGAGACCCTGAGACTGTCAAGTAGAAAGTAGGACAGCCCAGAGTTGTTCTTCTAGAAGTATGTGGTCTTGAAAGGAAACCTTGGTATAGATTTGGTCCTTAATAAAGGTTTCAGTGTCCATGGAAATGTTTCATGCAAAATAATCCTCAACAAATGTTTTTGTGTGTTCTGCAAGCTCCCCCGTCAGGCGTTAGCATGCTGGACTTTGGCACCATTTCCATACAGTTTTAAAAGGGAAACTAACTTCAAGCAAGAATATTCAGGCTGTGTAAATATTCTAACAGCTTCAAATGGTAGGATTCTGGTACCTTCTGAATGCATTTTTCATATTATATCAAATAACTTCCCTGTTATTTTCTTTTTTAAAAAATATAAATAGTTGTGAAGGGAATAATTTTGCACTGTTTGTACTGTTTTTAGGCCCCAAGCAATGAGATGCTGAGAGACTCTAAGGGATGCCTGTACCACTTAAATTCTTCATGACTTCTCCAGAGGTACACAAGACCTCAAAGAATGAAGCTCTAAATATTTTAAGAAATGCACACTTTTCCAACGTTAATGGATAGCTTTCACTATGAATCAATAAGAAATTACAGAGAAGTTCTTACATTTCAGATACATTCGCCTCTCCTTTGTGGCAACTTTACAATGAGTTGTACTGAATTACTGAGCTCCGACAGCCAACAGAAAGAAATTGCACAGTGGTAATCTGAGTATGCTGCTTACAGGCAGTATACACGTATATTTACTATGACAAGGTGTGAAAGGTGCTGTGCTGGAACAATATAGCAGTGTTTCTGCCACTCAGCCATTCATTTGAACTCCTATAGCTGTTTTGTTACTAAACAATGAATGAAGTAATGAGGAGCCCTCCTGCTAGCTGGCCTGGCAGGAGAGCAGAGAGACTCAAATATGTTGAACAGTACAGAAAAAAAGAGTTAATCAGATACTTTCTTAGTTGTTGCCAAGTGAGAGCTCCATATTGACAAAATCACAGTCAAGCATCAGGCAAACAATCATTGCATTCCCATGTTCACAATGGAAGAAATTACCAAGTAATAACAGTGTTATCGGCAGCGCTGGTAGAAAGCTTCATCACCATCATATACAGACAGCTTATAATGGCTTGACTGTTATAAAAGAGACCGTAGGAGAGAAAGGCAGCAGGAGCCTGTACTGTGTGTTTGGAGAAGAGAGCTCAAGTCATTCATTGTCCCCGAGGCGATTACAGAGCTCATGGGGACCAGGCTCTTGCAGTCACCATCATAAACTTGGACGTGTCCAGCAGTTCTGAGCAACATTCGCTCTCTCCAATTGATTTTGATGCTAGATGGCCACTCCAAATATTCCAGACATCAAGAGGAGCTCAGTTGGAGGAGTGTCTCTGCACTACCATAAATCCATCCATTGCCAGGGCCCACGATTACTTTCAGGCTGAACTGGCAGCAAATTTGTGTGCTACTGATGGTCGTGCAGTGCAGGCACAATATTCCTCTCTGTTTTTCTACCTGGTTGCAAAAGACAGTAAAAAGAGGCTGCATTTCTCTCTGTTTTTTCCCAGAATTAAACAGGTTCATGGTGGTGTTCCTCTTACCTAATTCCTATTGCAGGTCTGTAATCCAAATTACTGAAGCCACATTTTTCTCCTAATATTTTAGTAGTGCAAAACGGATCCATTACGTATCCCTCTAGACTTCCTGGAAATGAAGCAGACATTAATTCAGAAAGATTAATGGAAACATTACCTCTGGCACCATTACAGTTACTTCAGCTCTATATTGATTTGAGTTTGGCATTGACACCTAGCTTTTCTCGCAGGTGATGATGTAGAGCCTGGTGAGAGAATAAGAAAGATCTTGTTACTACAGAACAAGGAGTTACTGAGGTGAATGTACATATGACACATACACCCTCTTAAATCTTCCCAAGTAAGAGGGATGTCAGAGTTGTTATCATTCACCAAAGCTGGTCAGAAGGTTTTTCAGTAGAAAATTCCATTTTATTGAAAACTAAATATCTCATGGAGTTGTGTCTATCTTGACAGCCTTTCTCACTTAAAGTTTTATGAGGTCCCTGGTAAATCCACTGCTTGAGGAGAAGATGAAATGAAAACTAAACCTTTCCGAGAAAAAACTAGGTATTTACAAAACTGGTTGTTTTTTTTTTTTTTTTTTTTTTTTTTGGAAACCTTTTAAGGTTTAACATTTTCTCCAAAGTAGTATGAAAAAGGAATTTAGGACATTACAGAACTGTATAGGAATTTAGGACATTACAGAACTGTATTTCCAGTCTCTGTTAACTATCTCTGTTGTTCACATAGCTGTTGAATAGGATCTTCCTGTAGTCCTTTGTTACGTGTTAGTTTTCAGATGTGAAAGTAAGGATTAGTACAGATGTTTTTATCTCACACATTCAAGAAAGAAAAAAATGTCAGGAAGAAGAGAGGAAGAGAAATAAGACATTTATCTAAAAGAAGAGGAGTAGAACAGCTGTGTAAGACTGAGGTAGATACTACACCTGAACGAAGGGCTAATGCAGTCTATTTCAAGATTTAACAATGAAGCTAAGGAAATGGAAAAGCTCTAGAGGTGTTTGGAAGTTAATGATGCAGCATGGTAGTAAAGCCCAAATTAAATTCTCAGTTCTCATTGCAAAAACACATTAAAACTAAAGTACTGCAGGATAAGGCTGTCTCATGCTGCTTGGTACATTATTCCTCTCAAGTGTTTTTTCTTTTTTTTTTTTTTTTTCACTGCCAAGGAATGACAAGATGTTGGGTTTTTTCCTGCTCATACTGATACCTGTATTTTGTACTGCTAGCTGTATTTTTTCTTAGGACACAGACAAAGGATAACATTCTGAGTGACTGAAAATACGAAGTGTGTAGAAACTTTGATGCAAAAAGTGAGGAAGCTTGAATATAGAAGCATGTGTCAAATTATTTGCTATAACTTCCTGAAATCACGGACAGCAAAAAGAAAAAAATAAAGAAAAAGAAAAAAACCCCACAAGCTATGGGTTGACCTTGGCTGGATGCCAGCTACTCACCAAGTCACTCTATCACTCCCGTCCTCAGCAGGATGCAGGAGGAGAAAATAAGATGGCAAAAAACCTCGTGGGTCAAGATAAAGGTAGTTTAATAAAGCTAAAGCAAAGGCTGTGCATGGAAGGAAAGGAAAATGAGATTCATTCTCTGCTTCCCATCAGCAGGCAATGTCCAGCCACTTCCCGAGAAGCAGGGCTTTCCTGTACTGGAGTACACGTACCAGTTGCTCTGGAAGGGAAACATCATAATAATGAATGCCCCCCTCCTCCTCCTCCTTTCTCTTAGCTTTTATTGCTGAGCAGACATCATATGGTATGGAATATCCCTTTGGTCAGTTTTGGGTTCAGTATGGGATTCGGTATGAGAAGAGTGTTGATAATATGAGGATGTTTTTAGTTATTGTCAAGAAACCAAGGACTTTCTAACTTCCCATGTTTTGCTAGCTTCTAGCTAGTTTCTACCTACCAATACAAAGCACAGCACTGAGGGCTGCTATGGGGAAAATTAACTCTGTCTCAGCCAGACCCAGCACACCACACCACCAAAACACCAAACAAACCACATTTCTCAAGCTCCTGTTTTTTGCAACATTCTCTTTGGCTTTCAAGATTATGATTTTTATTGAGTCTGTTTAATTGCTGTAGTTCTGTGCAGAAATGCTTTCTTTCCTTTTACCCATCTAATTTAGAGTTCCATCTAGGGTAGTTAGAAAATCCAAAGATTCATGAGCATTCATTTCTGAAAGCAACTAAATTTATAATTTTCCAAACAAAATCCAGATCAGAAAGTACCTTAACGACAGCTTTTGTGGTATCCTCATGAAAAGAGATGCTTTCAGCCAACAATATTAGTGCTGTTCTATCAAATGTTGCAGATGTTAAATATTTAAAGTTCTTTATTCCTTCATGCATGGAAAACGGAAATTTCCAAAAAGGATTAACATAAAGACTTATTAGACTTCAACAAATTTGAGTAGCAACAATATTAATAGCACAAATCACTTGAGATATCCCAAAATATAACAAGTTTATTGTTCTGTCTCAGGTATTTCATCTCATGCTCTTTAGTAGTGTTTCAAGACAATAGTACCAATGCAAACAAATCAGAGGACAGAACAGTAAACCTGTCTTGTACCTTCTAGGGAACCAATAAAATATGTGAAAAATAGAAATAAATGTTCTAAGTACAAAATATACTTGAGAAAAAGTGAGAAAAACTCTTATAATGATTAGTAAGATTCTTTGCACAACTATATAATTCTCCATAACAAATCACTCATTAAAAGTTATTTCATAGTTACATTTGACATAGTAACCTCTTTCTTACTCATTTTATAGATATCTCATACTTTGTGTAGAATAAAGTAACGACGAATGTATCATAGACAGGGATGATAGAATTTGTTTAGTGCCATACTCATTGCTGCTGTGAAAATCTCAGCTGAAACAATTGTGCTTATACAATCATTGAGTTTGTTCTATACATTAACATTAATAGAAGAATCACTTAAGTTATTTAAATGAGTGGGCTGCAGCCACATTATATATATAAACTCTGTATTTCTCTCTTCCTCCTTCCTTTCTACAAAAAGTTAATTATGGCTAAACTACTACCACCAAAGACGTCATACGTTTACAGGGACCCAGATCTCCCTGTGTGCTGAGTGGTCTGTGCCCAGGCTGGTCCCTGCTCACTGCAGTGGCTTAACAGAATTTGCTGCCTACAGCCTCACCCTATGCTTCTTGCCATTGAAAGAAAAGCCTTTTAAAGTCTTTCAACAGCCATAATACCACCTAGAAAATATTCTTTTCATACCTATTAGGATAAAAAATACTAGTTGCCAACCACCAGCTACTTAGTGATTTCAGGTCTTAGAAGTCCTGTCGACTAACACCCTGTATTGAGTACTAAAAAGAGCTAGCAATGATTACCACATTTTTTCATCTTGATTATTTATGTCATGGGTCTTTGTTTAACACAATACAAGATTTATTTTCAGCTTAATAAATATTAACCTTCAACAGATTCATTCCGTTTTATGTTCTTGAGGGCCTTTTCATTTGCAGTTGAAATACATTTTAACCTGTGGATTTTCTTTTCTTTTTTACTTTAAAGGGGTTTCTCTGATTTTTTATTTTTTCCTTCCCTCCTTCCTTCCCTCCTTCCTTCCCTCCTTCCTTCCCTCCTTCCTTCCCTCCTTCCTTCCCCCCCCTCTCATTTTCTCCTCTCCTCGGTAGCTGGCCAAGAGTTTATGCTTTATACCCTAAGTATTCTCTCATTTTGTGAATCATGTTGTACTGTGTAAATGAAAAGATGTAACAAAATTGTGTTTATTCTCTGAAACATTTCAATTCCCTAATAGTCTTTGCTTCTCTTTCAAAGGTGTCTCATTCAGGGACTGTATTTTTTCCTCAGAAAATAATTACCCTATGTTATATTTAGGATGAAGCCTTTTGATGGATCTCAGATCAGGAAAAACAGCCACACTAGCAACTGCAGGGGTCCCAATGAATCAAGACGACTCTTTCTTCCTGGACGAATGGACCCGTTGAATGTGCTATGAACTGCTGTCATCCATAACAATATTATAAGTGCTAAGAGTGGTCCTGTGTGAAGAATAATGCTAAAAAAGTTATAATACAAAAGCTAATATAAAATGGTCTAATATAAAAACATCTTACAGAAATCTAGAAATAGAGTTCTACCTTAGGTAACATTTGTAATGTTATTTGCAGTTCTTCAGTTAATTTTGATAGTTTTTTTATGTTAATATTTGAAAATTGGGAAAGTTAAGATTTTTTATTGAAGAACACGCAGAAGAAGATGGTAAAAACCATGTTTTGCTTTATGGCTTTTCAGGTACTCTTTTTCCAGACTTAGTTTACTCAAGAAATAGTAAGCAGTTACTGAATGGCATCTCCATCAGAAAGGATTATCACATTGTGTAGATCGGGAGAGAGAGTTCCAAACCAACTACAAGAAATATTTTTGTAGAGAGTGAAACCACAGACAGTCACAGAAAATTAAGAACTTTTTGACAATTTGATTGTCAAAAGCTATCAAGAGCTTTCAGTGGGTTTGGGCATTCATAGAAGATAAAAGTCATGGCTCAACACTGGCATGAAAATCAAGCATGGTGTCCCCTGCAGGAGGTGAACCAGTGAGATGTTTCAAAGCCTTCCCTTGCAGCAGGGGCAGACAGTCTGTACTGCTATAAGCTCTCCTATATCTGTGACTGGTAGTAACCTGTTATAAATCTGATGGTATCAAATGAGTAACTTGTGATTCAAAAGTTAAGCAGAAATAGAGGCCATTCCCTGAGCTACAGATCAGACAGGATACTGAGAGAAAGTCAGTTGATCTTGGGAAGATGATCAAAGGAATGGAGACTCAAGCTCTTTTCATTAAGCAAGGTGTTTTAAAAAGTGAGTTAAAATGTTTCTGTTCCAGCAAGCTCTGAATATATCTAACAGGAGTAATTGTAAATAAAACCCACTATTGATCTGGAAGACCTAGCTGAGTTTAGCTTCTGTCTTACGTATCATCAAGAAGTTTTGATTTCAGCAGAATTACTCTTGGATTTTTATTAGCTGAGAAGCAGTATAAAGCTCCCCTCCTTCGAGCAGCCCAAGGCTGTATATACAACTGCAGACTGGTCCCTGTCTATAAGGACAGAATTTCGCTGGCAAGGATATAAAGATGGTGAATTCAGCATTGGAAAGGGGAGGGACAGGAGATAATTGTTTTCACCAGCTGGTCAAAGAGAAAGATTGTTTTCTTATGAATGTGAAAAAAAAATCTCCATTTGACAGCAGAGTTGAAAAGGTGGTCGTGAAATAAGCAGTGCTGCTCTCAGGAGCTGTCACCATATTTAAGGCTGATGAGTAGTAATTAATGTGAATTCTTTCAAGCAGGACTTGCAGGCTCAAATGGTGCTTAGTGATTCATCAAGGAAGAGGAAAGTGAGAGTGAGAGACTCTCACTTTGAATTTGAATTTACTCCCTGTGAAATTCTGAAAGGAGGGTGGACAGGTCTCACAGCGTTCAGCAGCAATGAAGTGACTCTGTGTGTTTGCACTAATTGCAGGAGGCTTTAAATTCAAGAGCATTCCCAATTAGAGGTGATCCTAATACATTCTTACTCTCTTACACACCTTCAGATCTGAGGGTAGTTCAGAACCTGATGGAAACTTTCTGTTCTCTGGCTCATTTCTTGGTACTTGTAGTCCTCATAGTAAGATCACTGCAAGGTTTTATGAGTTAAAAATGTGTTTATCTGAGAATAAATGACTGAGGAAAAGTTGACACGGATCACAATGATTGAAAAGTACTAATTTAATACCTTCTGTTTAGTTCAAGTGCCAGCTACCCAGGGAAATAGATCATAACAAATACAAGATGTAAGGTGTAAGGTGTAAGATAAAGGACATGATAGACATAGATATTTTACGTATGAAAAAAAGATATCTACTATCTCATCTAATTTGCAAATTATGTAATTCCCAAATTTTAGATGGAGGTACACTGTGTAAGGCTGTGGCTATTGTGTTCAAACAATCTGTCATGCTGTAGAAGTGTTTATAAAAGTTGTAAGCATAATGCAAAAGACCACAAATATCTTTATTACTGTCTGTAGTGTTGATCCTTTCAACATATGGATGCTGTCATTTATAACAACCTAGAAAACAAAAGAGAAATATATTTGACATTACAAATGAGCTTTACAGTCTTGATACACAAACGTAGTCCCTCTGATGTCAGGGGAGGTAACAGCTGAGCTCTGCCAATACTCTTATCTAGCTCTTGTCAAGCTACAGCTATTCCATGGATAACTTCTTACCCATTCTCATGATAGCTGGAATGAACGCAAACTGCTTCATCCTACAGTTCAGATAGGCTGAAAAGTGCTCAGGTATGTCCTGCCTCTTTAATTCTTTCAACTTTTACCAATATGGAAGATCAAAAAGCGTGTCTCATGAGGAAGTTCTGAATGGGCTATGGAGTTATTTTCAATCATTCACCCTTCATTTTGCTCAGACACACACCTCCCCTTGAAAGAGCTCTCACACTGAACTGTAACACATTACAGTAAATAGTAGCCATTTCTGTGCTATCTGTAGGCTGTGTGTGATCTGACAGTAAGATTTAAGGAATGGGTATTCTCCAACCTAAATGATTCTTTGATTCTATGATCCTATGAGCATGATCAAGTTTTCTGGCAAAGTGATCTACTGGTAAATTATACCTTGATTTAGTAAACACAGATAATCCCAGATCTTCGTTCTCGGTATTGAAGTCAGGTCATATATTTCTTGATTTTAATACTCTTTGGGGAAAAAAAAAAACCTTATTGATAATTAAAACCATATTTGGATAGAACAAAACAAAGACAAACTAAAACAACATCTTCCACCCCCCTCTATCCCCTTCTTCCAGGCTCAACTTCACTCCTTCATTGCCTGCTCTTATGCCTCCTCCCTACCAGAGCGCTGAAGGGGGAATGGGGAATGGGGGATTGCAGTCAGTCCGTAACAGTTCCCCTCTGTGGATCTTTCCTCCTCCCACATTTCCCCTGCTTCACCTTGTGTCCTCTCCATCAGCTGCAGGGTCTCTCCATGGGCTGCAGGGTGGATATCTGCCCCACTGTGATCTCTCCATGGGTGCAAGGTGGGTATCTTCTCCCCTGTGGTCTCTCCAAGGGTGCAGGGAAATCTCTGCTCCAGTGTATGGCGTACCTCCTCCCCCTTCTTCTCTCACTGGGGTGTCGCAGGACTGTTTCTCACATTTTATTATTTTTATTTTCAAAATGATAATACAGTAGAGTTTCATTAACAAATGAAATAGTAATTCTGTGTGGTGCAGATTAGGTGCAGCAATGATATAATTTTTAATAAACCTGTCTAATGTTCTGTCCTAATTAGCACAAAGTATATATGAACCAAGACAAATGTGTTGAATATGTTGAATGAAGAGTTTACTCTTCCCCGAAACACATATTTTCTTCTCAAGGAGCCAAGAAAGTTGTAGCATGTAAAAAATTTAGAATACAAAAATTAAAGTTCAGCCAAGGATAGAAATAGGGGTTTTTTTATTAGTTTTGAGCTTCCAAGTGAAAAAAAAAGAAAAAAACAAAACAAAACAGCAATCAGAGAGGTATATTAGCATAAATTACATATAGTTAGCATAATAACAAAACAAACATTTGAACCTCAGAATAACACTTAAAAAGCATGAGACTGCATTGCAAATTTGAGGTCTTGGGCTTGTGTAGTGTATTGGTTTTCATTTTTCACACCAGGGAGTTTCAGCCACAGATACCAGTTGTACTCAGAGCAAGGACAGTGAGAAGATTTTTATCCGTCACAGAAATGGGAGATGTTACATACCAGAAACTTTGTTGGTCTTGGCAGCTTGCACAACTTCAGATTTTTCTTTTAGCTTGAGCTTGGTACAGAACATGTAATCTGGAAGGCTATTCCCCACTGTATTCCCACTCATTTCTAGCCAAGCTTGAGGACTAGAAAGTTTTTGTGTGCGCACAGGGAAGACTCCCTCCATGACAGCTTTCCAAGACCTGCACTTTAAAACATAAATCAGGTATCATCAGACTTACAGTAAAATCCCTGAGTTGGCAAAACATCAGTACTTCTTAAATGAGTCCCTTCAACCTGCCTGCTAACAGGGAGAACATACATATGCCACAGGGAAATTTTTTTTTTTTAAAAAAAAAAAAGCTAATCAAAGTGGTGATTTATTTTATTTGCATGTTCTGTTTGGCAAAATGGTAGCTCATTCCCTTAAATAAACAGCTAGTAAAAATCACCCTCCCTCAAGCCAAAAATTAGCCAAAGCCTTCACAGATCACTCCTGATCACTCTTGATAACAGGCTTTTTCTGTGGAGCCCATTTCACCCAGTGTGCAAAGTGCAGCTCCTTACTCTCAGCTTAATGCGTTTAATGAAACTTAATGAAACATTTTTAAACTTAATGAAGCACTCTGGAAATGAAAACAAAGGCAAGCCAATGTCCTCCTAAATGGAAAGTAGGCCATGGTACTAGTACTACTGGAATATCTCGAACTGTGCTAAGCTTTTAATGTGTCCCTTGGGGTTAACAGGGTACACCAGAGTATCATGGAAAATCCTGTTACAGTAAATAATTTTTTCATTATTATTAGCATTTCTGAAAGCTTCAGTCAGATAGAGGAATTTACATGGCACTGTCTATTCTCAGTGATTTTCTGGACGAGTAGGAAGTGTAACTCTGCCATAAGGTGTTGCCAACAGCACTAGTGGGTCAGAAACTTTGTATGGAGTTGGCAAAGCCTTAGCACTGAGCCTTATCAGGCTTTCTCTGAACTTTCCATGACTTGCTGGCAGTAGCTTTGATTTTACTCAGTTTAGCTGTAACAATTTTTTTTTTTTACCTAGCTACTAGGTGGCTATAGTTAATTTGTTTTTCTTTCACTTATCTTTCTATGGTATAACCAGAGTTTTTATATAAATAGTATTAAGAAGCAGTTGTTTTGTGTAGTAGAACTCAACTTGAATATAATGATGTAGCGTGGAGGACTACCGACTCAGTGTGATAGGGTAAGTCTTGAGACACGGGGACACAGGCTGCAGTGTAGAGGAGGCCAGCACAGGATAATAAGAGATGGAGAACAGGCTTGGCACTGGACAATTCACCTATAGTCAATTAAAAAAAATGAAGACCTGGAGTTGGACAAAATTAATTTAGAGGTAACAAAGAGAACAAACCCCAAATATCTAAGATATGCAAAATGCACCACATGCAATGAATTCACATCTAGTCTGAACTTTCACACCAGTGAAGGAGGAGGAAGGTGCATAAGCCTGTTAGAAAACACGTGAAAATGCCAAGCATGTCCCTGGGGATGTGGGGGGGGGGCAGTGGAAAATCATGTCCTGTTGCTCCCAGCCAGAGAAATGGGATGCTGATAACTTGCTGTACCTCCCTCCACACACATTTGCCTGAAGCCAGATAATAAGTTTAGCTATTATTATTGTTGTTATTATTATTACTATTTTCTGTGGAGTAGTATTCTACTCTTTGTTTTTATTATAATAATTTGATCTGAACTAACATTAATTCTCTGATTATTCTGTTAAGGTTTTAATTATGCTGATAACAAATCTTTGGCTTTACATATAATGTGTGTTTTACTGCTGTCTATAACAAGATTTTGAATGGTACCTGAAGCAATTAATAATTGTTACAGGCTCTTTTTTCCTGCCCTTTCCTGTGGAGCTGATTGATCAATGGAATACTACTTTGTCTGATGAAGTCATATTTCTTAGCAAGATTTTTTTCTAGTGGGAGAAGGAAGAAGATAAATTTCTGTCTTTGAGTGTGTGTTTGTGTGCGTGTCTTTTTAACACCAAGGCATTCTAGATAAAATTTCTCTAATGTACTTCTGAATGTCTGCCCTCTTTCTAGGGATAGGTGGGAGAGAGATCACTCATCAGAATCACAAAGAAATTTTAGCTTCGCATCCTCATCCAACCTGTAGATTGGGCAGATCTTAAAATAACTGATACTATGAAGTGAGTTTGTAGCTGGTTTGATCCACAGTTGCATACACTCCTGTTTACTTTTCTGGAGTCCAGGACTGAAACCAATACTTTATATTCACAAATCATGGATCATGACTCTTTCCACTGCAGATTGATTGGTTAATAAACAGATAGGCAGAACAGAATGCTATTGTTTGAGAAAGCCATCTGAAATTTGAATATTTTTGTGATCCAAAGAAAATGTTATGAATTTCATTGGGATACTTGCATTTTGGTTTTTTGGGGTTTTTGGGGTTCTTTGATATTTAGGATTGCTGAAGAAGGTTTGCTTGCTAAGTGGCTACTCAAGTAGGATTTAGCTTTTATCTTTGTGTCCTTATGTTAAGGTCTTGAATGTATCAGTCTTCGACTGTCCACACCTGAGCTTTCAAATCATTCTCTTCAGCCAGCATACTTTGACCAAGATTTAAGGAAAGCTATGTGTTAAAAAAAGAGCAAGTGTGCAGTAATGATTTGCCAT
>NW_010130387.1:0-48750 GCF_000699245.1 Pterocles gutturalis | reverse complement strand
GTAATCTTTCCCTCGGTTCTGAAATTTTCTTGGAATATGAGTGTTTCCACAATGTTCACACGCTTGCTCTTTCTTCTTGATCAGAAGCAGAAAGGTCTTTACACATGGCCCTAGTGAAATGGTGTTCCGGGGGAAGATGCCCACCTACAGCAGAGACCGAGTCCTGATTTTAGCTGCTGCTCCTGCCCACGCAGGGGAAGGAGAAGACAATGTCTTCTGTAGACTTGTGTGATTTCCCAGGAAAACATGCCTGTACACTAGGAAAAATGTATCGCTGACCTATCTGTTTTCTGCTCATGTATTCTTCATGTTGGCAGTACCTTACAGACAACAGGGCTTTTTCAGAGTTCTTCCTACAAAACCTTCCAGATTTTTCTCTACAGAACTTCTGCACTTTCTCACCGTGTTTTACAATTGAGTGCTCCTTGTGACACGTATCTTGCAACTGAAGCTAACGAATCACAGAATTTGAATTAGAAGCTATTTTTCTGGGTTTCTCATGTTCACAATATGAATACACTACAGTGATAATTCACAATGATGCATCACAGGAGAATCCAACACTGACAGTACAAACCAGATAAGTTCATAGACTCTGTTTCCAGCTTACAGGGAGTTTTAAAAATATTTTTGAGCATTTCTAATATTGCACCAATTCATCACATAGTGTGGTCAGAAACGCTGCAACAGAATCAGCACGTGTGGCTGAGGCCCTAAGATTTAACTCCTTTAGCCTTATAGAAACAGAAAATCCCACGTTGGGATCTCTGGAAGAGATGTCTGGAGATCATCTGGTACCACTTTCTTTTGAGACCAAGGCCAGCTTACCCAGAACCCTGCTAAAGCAAGGCTTAATTCCATCACTTCTCTTCACAATCTATTGCAATTTTTATTGTTGTCACAATCAAGGTTTTTTCCTTACATCTGTATGGATTTTCCCCTGAAGGAAATTGTGCCCATCACCTTTTTTTCCTTTCATCCTGCATCCTGGTAGACAGAATTTTTTCATCTTCTCTTATGCAGTCTTCTTTTGAAAGACTGGAATTAGATCTCCCCCTCAATCCTTCTCCTCTCTAAGCTGAACTCCAATTCTTTCAACCTTGCCATTTCTTTCAACCCTCTAATCATCTTGGTGGCCCTCTACAGGACCACCCTCAGTTAATCACTGTCTATTTTGAACTGGGAAGAATTGGACACAGTATTCCAGTATTAACATATTAGTAGTCTCTGCTTCTTCTCCATACTGATTTTGACCTGTTGATCAGGAGCTGTTGGATCAATTGTCTCTTCCAGCAGAAAATGAACCAATTAATTTCTCTCCACCTTCAGTTGCTAGGACCCCATGTCTCTTCTCCATATGTTTTTTCTATATGGGGGGATAGTGGCTCTCTTGGTGCCACGGATGACAAGCTTTGAAGATTTCTTGTCCTAAGACTCACTGCTCTCTCCCTGCCTGAGCCTTGCTTTTGTCCATCTTATTCTGCACCCTGAGTCCTCAGCTCTTGTCCTTTCAGCTTCCCTGCTAACACCCTATCATTTTCCCATTCAGGTTCCCATATGGAACATAATCCACTGACCCCTTCCTGCATCCCTTCATCTGACAGCTCAGGGATTGAAGGCATACCTCCCACAGACAAGGTCCACCCCCATCTCAGCTCCTGAGGGATCACCAGGCACCTGCTAAAGCCCATCACTAGAACGCCTAACTGCATCTCCCCTCAGCAGAAAAGTTTTCTCTTTTCAGCAGAAAAGTTTTTCATTACTGTGAATGGGCAAAATGGTCTTGAATAAGATCAAGTGGGGCTGCAGCAGTATAGCTTGCACACGTGGACACTTCATCCTGAATTTTACAAAAAAACAAGCCTCATTTGCTGTTGTCTAGGCAAGATATAAAAAGTGCCTACTCACAGTTTTATCCAGGTCTAATAGACTCATTTCATGTTATCAAATTTATCTTCATGCTTCCTGATTTGGACATGTATCACTTGAAGCGTGCCTAGTTCAGACTAGTGATTTATGAGGCAGGCTGAGCTCCCTGAGTTTAATTTGATTTAGGGAAATTTCCCAGAACTTACCAAGTGAAACTCAGTTATAAATCCAAACACCGTATTTCATAAGAAGATTTTACATTTTCTCCTAATGTTTTAAAAAGCTTTCTTAAGGCCTGATTCCTCAGTAGTCTTCACATTAAGCTACATCACACCTTGCTGAGTTTCAGTGCATTGACTAAGGAGGTTTCCTGCATGACTGTGCAGTGGCTAAATGCGGCCCTTATGACTGATATTTTTTTTTCATAACTGCTTTTATTTATTTTTTTTTTCCTTTTTCTCCCCCTAGTCTTTTACTTATGTTGCAGATTTTCCTAGGGAATCCTGGTAGGAACTTGCTAGATTTGGCAAGAACAGCCTTAGGACTTCTGCCCATTTTTGTGTGTAGCTTGATTATTCACGCTGTCCTGCTCTACATCTAGTCTAGGTTAGGAGTCTGGGATCTTTGGGTAGTTGATGGACAGATGCAGGTTGTTGAGATGTCTAACTTTCCCTTCAGAGCTTTATCGCAAATAGAAGAAGCCTCTACTTCTATCCCAAACCCTAATTTTAGATGCCTTAAGTTTTGCCAGATCCATGCCTCTACGGAAGTGTGGATGGCTTCAGCAACCCAAAACATGTGTTACCTTGCACCAGTGCAAGGAAGAGCTTGCTTATCTCGTGAATTGCTTGTTCCTAGAGCGCTTAGGTGGAAATGACACCTATTAACCTTAAAGGCAAATATCTGGACTTGCAAGGGGATTACTGCTCTGTGTATCTGAGCTCTTTATATAATAACTTTTCCTGACTTTATCAAAGACACTAAAATTGCCTCTTAAAGAAAAAAGTAACAAGGCAAGTTCAAAGAATAACTATGTGTGTATGTGTGTGTATGATGCAGCTATTTTAATAAATAATCACATAAAAATTTCAAATATATCTGGGATGAACTGAAGTGATAGGATTACTCCAATTTATTCTAATAAGAGAATATGTCAGGGATTACATTGCTTTTTCTGATGAAAGAAAAAGTTTTTCATGAATATATTCCACTTAACCAAAGTCTTAGGAATAACACCAATATTTTCAATCTAAGTCAGTTGCATTTGTTCATTTTGCTCTCTTAAACTGTTAAGGCTGAGAAATACCACATTAAAAAAAATAAAAAAGCTTGGTAGCTTTCCATGTTTATAACTAAATTCTGGTTTACTTTAGTGTTTTCAGTGGTCCAGATAAAACTTTCAACTAAGAATTTCCATTTTCTACTTTGTGTTGACAAGTCACCATTTTAAAATGCTTAACAGCTCAGTCCTCTTCTTAACTGAATAGATCCAAATATAAAAAGATAGCTGTGATATCTGATCTGATGTCCTGCTGTTAAACAAGAACTTTCATATCTAATGCTGTCAAACTAGTCTCCTGAAGAAATACTGGTTTTGGTTAGTGACATTTTAAGCACTGGACAGCGACAGAGGAATGGAATTCATAGAATGTCAGTGGAACAAAACCAGTTTTAAAAAAAATCATTTTCAGATCGCTAATACACAGTAGAATTACTGTCAACAGTATGGCACATCTTTTAAAAACACACTTAACATGCACAAAAGTAATTTATGTTGCTGGCAAATGATGTGACAAATTTGTTACACTGTTAGAATAGAATATGAACTGCTCTCAACTTCTGCAAGCAGAAGCAGTTGAATGAATTTTGTTCACTGAGCAGGATTTATACACCATATATTACCCCTCAACTCCTGGAAATTGTCTTAACTACATTCTATCAGTTCTATTAGGTTTTTTTTGAAATTTTATAAGACATACAGTTGTTTAAAGTTATTTAGGAATCTAACTGACATGACAACAATATTCTCTCATGTTATTATGACTTAATTTTATAGGAAAATAAGTTATGTCCTGATACATAACTGGTACACTGAATAACTGAAGAGGGGGGTGGGGCTCAATAAAAAGAACACGTAAAATAAGATCTACACATTTATAACATTAATTATCTTTTTTGTTCTCTTATGCATGTTTAATGCGTGAAGTGTCTTCCCCGGCAAGAGAAGGAGAAAGATGTAAGCCAAATTTTGTGTGTTAAATACCCATTATGGTCAATTTTCTTGTGTCACATTCATACTAAGCGATTGTACCTAATCTTTCCATTTCTGGTCTTCTGTTGTGTTTATCCCTATTGTATCTAAATGCTTTTAGAGCAAGTTACACACCTCTGATGAGATCCCAAAGGGACTTCAAAGATTCTTTGTTCTTCCCCCTTTCCCCACAGAGGAATCACAGTTTGATATGCACACACCTTTGTTTTAATCATCGTCTCCTCTTTCCCCTTTCATGTCATCTGAGAAATGTCAAAAAACCTTTTTTTTTAGAATGAAAAAGGTCTTGTCACGTGTCGGAAAGGTGGTCATGCTCTGGATTAGGCCCTCTCACTGGAGGTTTGTTTGCAGCGAAAACCATCTCTGCCTCTCCATTGGTTTTACCCTTTTTCCTGTTTGCTGTACATTGAAGAGAAGACCATACTGCAGCCGTGTCCAGAGAACAGACAACCCTGCATCAGCTATTGTTACTAGCATTGTCATTTAGCTGTACTTCTCTTTCATATATGCATATATATGTTGGACTAAAATGTACCATAAAATAAAGAGGAATATGTGAGTGTGCTGACAAGAGACACCAATAATTTCAGATGCACATTACTCTCCAACAAATAACCTGTGGGAAAGGAAAAATTCACAGCATTTCTGGGGAGTAAAACTGTTTACTTAGCCATAATTCACACCTTAATGTTGTTGGTTTGGTGAGGAGAGAAAGAAATGACGACTCCACCATACACACTTGCTCCCGAAGCAGTGTAATCTGGGGTGTGGCCACTCTGCCGATTTGTGAACCCAGAATGTCTCCGAAAGCCATACCCTCCTCTACCATGTGCATAAATTAACATTATATACGTTGTGCCCCAGGGTTACAAGTTGCTTCACAAATGATATCTGTGTGCAAAAGAGCACCAGTTTGTGATGCTACATCTAGAATAGATTTCATGTTTAAAATCTGAAGCTGAGTGAATACACCCAAAGTCAGCCCTGCAGCCCTATAAACTGTCTTGGCTGTAGGTCCCAATCAGCTGGGTTTGGCAATAATAACACCACACTAGCTGTGGTGTCAAGAGCTCTCATGTCACTGATTCTCATGACAAAGGGGCCATGACATTTCTTGTTACTAAACTCCTACTGCACCCAAGGTGATCTTGGTCTCTTGTTTTAACTATAATGGCAAACAGGGGCTCTCTTCCACTTGGTTAAAAGCCCAGTAAGACCCCGGTTCCTTCCCCCTCTCCACTTTTTCCAGGCTTCCCGCTTGCACTCTGGCTGTCTTGTTATAAGCCCCTGTTGCACCATGTAGGGAATGCTCCTGTTCATAAAGGTGACTGTGCTGGCACAGGCTGTAGTTCAGATTCTGTCACCTACCTGTCAAAGAAACAACAGCTCCTGCATTGTAAAAGACTGATTCTTCACCATAGCACATTTATCTCTTTGCTGTCGGCAGCTCCATTGCCATGCAGGACTCAAAGATTAGATGTAGCTCAGTAGAGGAGTGATGTGGATGTCGATTAGTTTTCTTCCTTGGTGCTCTATGTTTTGCTTTGTACCTGGAATATCTACTGTATTTTCAAGCAAATGACCTTTTGACAATATTAGCACTCTCCTTCACATCTCTGTCCTCTCTCCTGCTCAAGCTGCCTGGCTGCTTACTCAGCCTGGGAAAAACTGACTTCTGTTTTTTGCCTCTTTCCCAACTTGATGTATCTGCTGAGTAAGCACTTTCACAATAAATGCAGTCAGCACATGCATACTTTTGGAAACAAAGGCTCTTCCTCCAGATATTTGTACAGGTATAATTGTTCCGTGGCAAAGGAAGAAACACCCTGAAATGCAACTACACCTCTCCCAACTTTCAGCCACTAGAATTTGAAGAACATTTTCTTTCTACCTCTATCTTTGCAGTAAGAAATGAGTGAAAATGAAGTTAATTCATCTTCATATTTTTAATACGATTCAATTCAGCCTCTGTATTCTGAATTGTGTCACCCAGAGGTTCAGATCACGCTGGCAAACCTAATTCTGGTTTCTAGGCAGTGATAAGGTAGCCCATCCATACTACAGTTTGTTCCTACAATAGAAATTCTAGACTTTAGTCTGGCTCCCAGTCTTCAGACACGATCTGAATTGTATTTGCTTGGAAAATAGCATTACAGGACTATTGCATCTGGTAACAGTATCCTTCACTTAAGCAGGAAGGTTGCTACATTATAATTATAATCTACCTGGTTTAAGGTCAGTAAAGTTTGTTCTGAATACTGGTTTAGGTTATCATGATACAGTTCCGTATATTACTATATTTTCCTTGGGTTTTTTTTCAGTTTATAATGGCAGGTAGTAACAGCATTGGTGAATGCAAACAGAAACGGGCAGCAAAAAACCCAGTCAGGATCCGATGCACAGCATGCACTAAATATTACCTGCAATGTCCAGGTGGAAATGAGTGTGCATAGATGTAGCCACAGTTCTTTTTTCCCACAATTGTGTTCATATCTTGCTACAAAATTTTCTTATGGATCAAGTCCTTGACTGTTTTGACTTACGCAGATTTCTCTTTTCTTTTTTTACACATCCTGAAGTTCTTTCTGAGAGCATAGAAAGATTTCAGTTGGAAAACTATCAAAAGGGAAACATTGTTGGCTCCTGTTTGTAACTTGAGAACTAAAAATAAAACTTGTGACTTTTTTTTTTTTTTCACTATTCACATTTTTTTTTTTTTCCTTTTGTATTAATCTTTATGGAATCCAGTTCTGGTAAAACAGAAACCCTCACTATTCCAAGATCCTGCAGGTTCCAAAATCCAAAACTAGTCCATGACTAGTAGGCTAAGGAAGTTGTATCATATTTTTAATTTGTCACAAAGATACAGTAATGACAGAGGTTTTCCACTAGTCCAGTCAAACACAATTAATGTGTTGTATAACAATCAAATGATGTCTCACTGAAACCTCTTTTGACTTCTTATTTGTATGTTCTATTGTGTACATATATGAGCACAGTGAAGAACTTTTCATCTTGGCAGGGAAAGATACTTGGAAAAAAAAAAAACAACAAAAACCCCCCAAAAAACCCCAACCCAGAAAGAAACATAATCATTGAGGAACTGTTTAGGAAAGAGCATGAAAGAGAGGGGAAAAAACCTCTCAGATCATTTACTGTAATATGTTAGTATTATTCCCTAGTGTAGGTATAGCACAAGCAAATGCTTTATTTATCATTGCCTCACATTTCTACTGTAACTTTTACTTTCTATGAATAGGAGAGGATTTTTTTTTTTTTCTTTTTGGTCATTTTATAACATCATAGTCTTTTGTTTATTTAAAAAGACTACACAAGGTACTGAGTAGTAAAATCAAACTAACTATTTCTATAATTTATTATAGTTGCCAAAGACACCAAATGAAAGACTTGGAGATGAAAACAGGAATAATAAAGATTGTAACTGAGGTTTTGCCAATGCAAAAGGAAACCAAATTTTTGACACATAGAAGAGGGGCTGAGATACATTAATTAATTGCAAAAGAAAGCAGGCATTCATCTAGAGGTTGTTTACAAGAAAAAAAAAAAGATAGTTTTAGGTCTGGGGGGCTTCCCAGTGTAGAAGGTCTGAGGAATTATCTGAATGTGTGGTGGTGGAATAGCAATCCCTATATATACTTGGCAAAATCAAGAGAGACAAGAATCACTAAAGAAAATAAGGTTTTTTTTCCCTGGCAGTAGGCTTTCTGAAGTGTTTCTGGCCTTGAATTTTATTTTGCTTACATATATTTATGAAACATTGCATTTCTTGTGCTGCTGTGGTCTAGCTAAAAATTAAGTGAGGATTGTACCTTAGGTTCAGATTAGGGTATTATTCAGAATTACATTGTAATATAATTAAATTGAAATTAATAAAATTGAATTTAATTGAAATCAATTGAAGTCTATGCAAATTAAAATTATACATGAATTAAAGATTTTTTTTCTTTCAGTGCTTGCACATAAAATGGTATTTTTATATGTCATTCTTTCCCATTTTAAAAAACAAGTTGGCTTTTACATCAATGACACAGATTCAGACTTAATGTAAGGAGGTGCTACGAAAAGACTTTGTATCAATTTCCTTCACTTTACCCTTTATTTACCAACAAGGACTCCTGACAGCCCAGCTATTTGTTCTATTCTCTAGAAAGAGGTAGCAAAACCTTCTTGAGAGTCCCAAGTTCTGACGTTAAATACATTTTTTTCTGTTGGAATGTGTAAAATACCAAAGAACCTCATTCTGATCAATAGGCATGCATATTTAATTAATTTCATTAATTGATAATGACACATTTAGTTGCACTTTCAGCTTTATAAATGAGGTTTCAATAGATGTCACATATCTGTAAAAGGGTATATTTTTGAATACTGAAAAATCTTGCACTGAAAGGATATAACCTCTACCAATTAAAAAAATGTCCACATACTAACCATTGCATTGCCAGGGAAATTTTTTAAATTAATTTGTATCTAATCAGTACGGACGGTATTTACGTAAATAGTTCAAAACAGATAATTCCAGATAAATATTATAGTGTGTGTATTTAGGAGGAGATAATGTATACATGTCCTTAATTCTTTCTGGAAATATACAAAGGAAAGGATTAGGGAAATTCAAAAAGCACTTTGGCTGGACATGTCCTTAATTCTTTCTGGAAATATACTAAGCAAAGGATTAGGGAGATTCAAAAAGCACTTTGGCTGCAAAAGTTTGTTTCTTTTGTAGCGTGAGTAATAGCAGTTGCACAGACAGCCTCTCATCTGTCACCTGTTGAGCTAATGCAAACTTTCATTACTGTGCATCTCACAATAGTAACCTCCTGTCTATCCTAAACCACTCCATATTACCATTCTGGGAATCTGTATGACATGTTAAGCACATTGGTAAGTAAACCACTCCATATTACCATTCTGGGAATCATATTATATGACATGTTAAGCACATTGGTAAGCGCATGCCTTAGGAAAGGCTCAGATATAGAGTAAAGCATCACTACAGTTCTCACTTCTGCCCAGCATGAACATTTAGATCCACATCCTAAGAATAAAATATTTTATGTCTTTGACTTTTCTACAGTTTCTGTTAAAATCTTGAGTCACTATCTTTTTAAGTACACCTCCTTTGTTCGACACACACCCAAGTGTATCAAGGTTACTGCTTTTGTGTAAGAAAAAAGAATCCCACAGCATTTCTTTTTAGTAACTGTTCAGCTACAAAATTTTATTGGTATCCTTCTATGTTCCCTCTAGAGGATGTAATGCACAAAAGCATTGCCACGGAACATATAAAATTACAAATGAAATTTATTGTAAAAAGTAGAATGTCTTCTAGACTGGTGTCAGTATTTATTTCATTCGTAAACCAAAACTGCAGGTATAATATATTCATTGTCAGCAAGTTCATGTGTGTAAATTGCCATTCAACAGTATTGACTGATATAAGACAGATATTGAAAAGACAATTTAAATTTACTCTTCCAAACATAAACTGTTCCACAAAAGCACTGTAAAAACTCCTTCAAGGTTTTGTGTTGTGCTTCACATTTATGGTTAACTACATAATTTGGTTGTGTCATAATCCACTGTGTTTGGCAATTTGGCATTAAAGGCCTGCAAAGCAGATTGGATTCTCACCACTTCACTGGTAGACAGTTTGAGTCTATGACGGAGCAAGCAAGAGAAGAGGTCTAGACGACGTTGACCAGGTGGAGAGAGTTTATTTACACGATCCCGTATTTCTAACAACTGCAAAAGTGCTGAGTCCTGTGATCCCTGAGTATAGGGGTAGTCCAGCTGCAAAATCAAGTCTCGAATTGCTTCTGGGTCGAAGTGCATGCTGTAGCCAAACACTTGGATGTTATTGATTTTCATGTAGCCCAGATTTCTGGAGGGATCAATAAATTCCAGGGGTTCATAGTAGATGCTCTCATTGCCATTTGGACTGTTTGACTTTATTCGACTCCTCAAATAGATGTGTACAGTTTCAAAAAATGTCTTCCACTTGTTGCCCAGAGTCAGTGTCCAGTTATAACACTGAAGGGGTAAGTCCAGCTTAGTCCGCTCCCAGTCAGGGAAATTATTTTCATTCACAGGCATAAACCAGCTCTCAGAGTGGCTGCCCCCAAAAGGGTTGACGTAAACAGCAAGAACGGGCTCTAAGGTGCTGTTTTTAGTTAGGCAAATTTGAAGAGAGAGGCCTAGTATCATATGGACCAGGCTAGACTTGTACTTGTTACTCTTAAGAGTAAGGAGCATCCGCTTGCGCCAAGAGGGATCAAACCAGCTGTTGAGGCGCATGTCATTGCTGATGAAAATGGCATGGACCTCAATCCTCCGGTCTGTCTTCTGCAATAAATACTTCATTTCCAGGTCCTGAAGGTCAGTCTCGAACCCAATGTAGTGTTCTGTCGATTCCGCCACTTCAGGCTTGCAAAGCCCTTGGCTCAGCATGTAGCCGGCATTGCAGCTCCCGCAGCGGGTGCGATTGTCAGGAGCACAGCTCAAGCATGCAGAGCCATCTCCAACTGTGCAGGGAAGGAAACCATGGCAGGCAACCTGGTCATTAGGGCAGGTGCATGTGTGAGTCTCTTCAGAAAAGCTTCCCAGGAGGCCATTTTCATTGCAGTAGAGAAAGGACTGGATGCGGTTGAGCCAATAGTTGGAAGATCTGCAACGTTAAAATAATTTATTTTAACACAAGGAGAGATCTGCACACAATAAATACAACCCTGTTATTTTTTATCAGAAAGAGAAAAATAAAGCTGTTTTTAGTAGAAGATTAAGGCACCAGTCAGATGACAGCATCTGCTGTCAGATAAATGCATGTATAAATTGCCTTGTAACAATGCAAAATCACAAAAGAAAAGTTTCCTTCTAAACTCAGAGGCACAACAGGAACATTTGGTTCATGCATTTTCTTTCTCTATGACTCTATCAAGGAAACCTGACAAAGAGACATTTTTCTGTAATTGTCTTCAGATTAACATCTTGAAATCCTGTGCAGCTGAGATTATATTTCTTCATACTATTTGATCAGGGAGGTGTTTTGTATGTATCTAAGTGTGTGCAATTCTGCACCATCTCTCTAAATAGAGATGAAGATTTTTGTAAGCTCGCAAGCTCTTTTGCTACTGGGCTGGAGCTGCTTTGATTTATAGTCAATGAGCCAAAATGCTTTCCTGGAATAGCAAATAGGACCCTGCACCCCACTAAAATAGATTCAGTCCTAATTCTTCAGATGACTTCCAGCACAACAATATCCCAACAGGAAGCCATGCATGAGCATGCTGTGTTTACTTTTCATCTTTGGAGATGAAATTAAAAGATCACTTCAGTGTTCTTCATGTCATCTCAATTTGGTTTCACTAGAAGCAACAGTTAATGTCCTACATCACACTGGGAAAACAGACCCTGAAACCAACAGTTTAGGCTGATGAGGCACAATAGCTAGAAGAAAGACAATGGGAACAACAGAGTTACATGGAAATAGTAAAGAGAAACATTATCTTCTTTCTTTGTCTGTATTTTTCAGTTCTTGTTAATCCTAGCAATGCAGAGTTTAAAGAACTTAGCTGCTGCAGTGTCATAGCTATTGTTGCCACATGAATGACGATGGTTGTATGGTTTTTTCCCTTTTCATTGCATTGTTTCAAAGAGAAAATGCAAGAGCCCCATTTACTGCTGACTTACTTTTTAAGTCACATCTGAATTTGTCTCAAGCACTGAATAGTTCAGAAATCTTAATTTTTCTGTTGTTTTTTTTTCTGACTATAAAATAAATGCTAAAACAAAAAATCTATAACATCTCAGATTCTGATTCTTTAGAAACGTGAAAATAAAGATCAGGAACATTACATCGTTGTATACTCTGGTGACTTTTTTTTTTCCTTCATCTGTTTTCGGTTGGGGGCAGGAATCTTGGTTGTTTGGGGTTGATTTTTTTATATACATATAGTCTGTTAACATTTTCTAGCATTCGGCAAAAATATTTTAGCAGGTTTATGCCTTCATTTCCTGATTAAAAATCATAAAGTCCATTCTACAAGCAAAGTCAGTGTCACAATACAAAAGTTGCACCCAAACTGAGTAAACATTCAAGCTGTTGCTCTCCCAGGTGGAATGGGAAGTTCCAGCATGCTTTGTCTGGGTTGCTCTGACAGTAATCTGTGCCCACTGAGCGTGCCCTGGCAGCCCCCAGGAACTGCAGCTGAGGTGCGTTATGACCCTGTTTCCCACTATGGGACGAACTTTGCAGCCAAGTTATGTCTCACCTGGTCTTATCGTTATTAGCCCTAAGATGCATCACAGCAATCAAAACAGAGAGGAACCTTGTCCCAAGGAGTGAAAGTAACCTTTCTAAGGTCTCTCATTACAGTTTTCCTAACTCTTTATGGCTCTTGGTGCTTATTTAAGAACTGATAGTGAGTTCCAACAGCTGCTGCATATAAGATATCAAAGTCTGGGGTTTTTTTGTTTTCCTTTAGATCTTTGGGTTATGCCATTTGCTTCACAATAGCCTTCACAAAGTTGTTACCTTATTTTGATTTGTGACCTTGGACAGATAAATGGGCAGACCACAAGAATACATAATTTGTTTTTTAATCTCCAAGTTTTCTGTTTGCACTGTTACTACCACTTGGTACTACATGACTACTGTATCAAGGTCAAGCATGTTCAACACGTAATATTGATCAGGTTTATAAATGTGAATTTTAGCATCCTCTTCCACATCTCTATGAACAGAAGTCCATGCCTTTGAAAAATTATATACAGAAGTACATTTCCAGAAAATCCGCTTTTGCATAGACCAATACTGAGCTTACAGCTGTGGTTTTCAATTCATCTCAGGAGAGGATAAACATGTGAAGACTTACTGTAAAGAGTTTCCATGTATCACAAAGGGTCACCCATAGAGACTAAATCTCCTTGTCTCACTCACACAAAACATGAACCATGCTACCTAGTTTGTAGCATCTAAGGATATGTTTCCATGATATTTTCTAGTCAGAAGGAAACTAACAGTGCCTGAGATCCAAAGCCAGAGCCACATGACTACGTCAGATTTTCAGCAGAGATTAGTAGCCTGGATTTGGCGTTGTGCTAGTATGGACACGAAATTTGTGTATGGCTTGGAGGTTAAGCATTTATCTTGGCTTGCAGCCAAGGCGGTTGTAGCAAGGTGGGTGTTGGTCTCTTCTCCCAAGTGACAGGACAAGAAAAAATGGCCTCAAGTTGCACCAGGGGAGGTTTAGATGGAATATTAGGAAAATTTTCCTCACCAAAAGGTTTGTCAAGCGTTGGTACAGGCTGCCCAGGGAAGTGGTGGAGTCACCATCTCTGGAGGTAGACGTGGCACTTAGAGACACGTTTTAGTGGTAGACTTGGCAGTGTTAGGTTTATGGTTGTACTCAATGATCCTAAAGGTCTTTTCTAATCTAAATGATCTATGATTCTATGATCAGATTTATTTTTTCTTCTATATTAGAACCAATTATTCTTTAATTTTCTAAGTTATTTGGCTGAACAAGCGCTTGGTTGTCTGCATAGTCTATGCAAACTTGAGTATACCACTCCTAATTCCTTTATTATTCACCATTTGACATATTCAAGATCCACTTCTTAGTCTGATGCCAGAAAGAAAATTTATTATTAACTCTGTCATAGGACTTCATTGTATTTTCCCACTATTTCTTCTTTTTTCTTTCAAAGTTGGGTTGATATGTGAGGTCTACAGAAGTCACGAAGAAAAACTCACATTTACTTTGTCATGGACATAATCTGAATCTCTGACTTTAAGCTCCTCAAGTCCATATTAAGGTCAATAAGAATCTTTGCTCAAAATTTAGTATATATTTATTCCTCTCTTCAGAAGCAATAAATTATTTGTACTTCTTTCCTGACCGAATTGTTCTGTACACATTTCCAGTGTTATTTTACCTTTAATCAGTTTTATTTAATAATTTATATTTTCATTGTGTTAATGGGGGACAACTGACAAAGGCTGCTTATCTTAAGCAGTTGTTTCTTGTTCATAGAAGTTAATAAATAAATTAAGACAATTAGCTTCTGAGGCAGGGTTGAAAGAGTTCTCCAATTATTATTTTCATGGCACTGCAAACATCATTATTTGACGTGGAAAATTGTATTTACTGGTCTGGTTTTTAGTTTTTCAAATATTGAGATTTAGAACTTTTGACTTCCAAACCTAGTGAAACCAGCAAACATCTTCCTACTAATTACTTCAATGAACTTCAGATTAAAATGGGATGCCTGGAAAATCATAAAATCATAGAATGGTTAGGGCTGTAAAGGACCTTCGCGATCGTGGGCCCCCACCCCCCCTGCCATGGGCAGGGACACCCCCCACTTGTGCAGATTGCTCAAAGCCTCATCCAGCCTGGCCTTGAACCCCTCCAAGGATGGGGCATCCACAACTTTCCCAGGCAACCTGTTCCAGTGTCTCACCATCCTCACAGTTAAGAATTTCTTCCTAATATCTAGTCTAAATCTACCCTCTTCCAATTTAAATCCATTACCCCTTGTCCTGTCACTGCATGCCCTTTTAAAAAGTCCCTCCCCATCTCTCCTGTAGCCCCCTTCGGGTACTGGAAGGCCACTATAAGGTCTTCCCCGAGCCTTCTCTTCTCCAGGCTGAACAACCCCAACTCTCTCAGCCTGTCCTCACAGGGGTGCTGTTCCAGCCCTCTGATCATCTTCGTGGCCCTCCTCTGGACCCACTCCAACAGCTCAACATCCTTCGTGTGTTGAGGGGCCCAGACCTGAATGCAGTGCAAAATTATGTGATAAGCTGTAATCAAAACCTGATCTTTGGTGAATCACACACTTGAAATCACAACTTTACTCTAGAAATAAAATATTATTTAATTCAATGAAATAAAATACTTGACAAATATAGGATACTTTGTATCAAATTATACGGTAAGTTACAGCTCCCTGGAAATTCTTTAGGATTTTTTAAAAACTTATTTTGATTACTAATATTGAGTCAATATTGATCAACCTTTCAAAAGCAACACAAAGTTACAAAAGTGCTAAGTCTGGCATGGAATTTCTATGAAACCATAAATACTATTGATTGTGCTATTAGCTGAATACCTGCTGTCTTTATAAGAAATAAACCATCAAGCCTCTGCTGTGACTTACGCAGAGTAGAACACTGAGCCAGATAACCCATACAAATCACACACTCCTGCCCTTTAGTGAAGACCACTAAATGGGCTCTAAACTACTCTGAGGTTTCAATCCCACCTTTGACTGTAAAAGTTTTCTAGTCACGTGAAACATCTCTTGTGTGGATGAACATGTCCCTCCATTCCTATTTAATTTCATTAACACAGCAATATGAATATACTTAGTTGCGTGTGACAATATTCCACTAATTTTCTCAGTTCTTAAATTGACTGGGAAACAGATTGTTTACTAATTTTGTTTTAAAAACAGATCCAGCTCCACCTTTTTACATTCAACCTTTTTTCCTGTTATGCAGCAAGAAGATCAAGCTGCTGTTGCTGGCTTACGAGAGTTCTATGGATGAACCTTCTGTCGCACAGGGTACACTAAACTGTTGCGTACCGTGCTTTCAGCTAGAATACTCACAAGGTGAAGAAAACCTGTCATATAATCTCACATTTACACAAGCATGATAAAAACCACGGATAACCCTAGGGAATTTAATGTATCAGTTAACATCAGCCAAGTCTGATGGGAATTGTCTTAATGAGAAATAAAATCTTAGTGTTTTGGTAGGTGAAATAATTCTATGTGAAGTTGCACTGCATTGCCTTTTTATGAAATGCTCTCCAATTCTTAATTCTAAAGTGTGTTTAAAATGTTTTGCTTTTTTTTTTTTTTGCTATGAAAGAACTTTACTTTGAAAAAAAAATTAATTTATTAATTTATTAATCGCAAGTTTAATCCAACACGTCCTGACTCTTGTTCAATACACTGTGACATCAAATGTAAGAACAAAGTGGTATGGTCACCCTATATAATAGCTGTAGCAAGTATTTACTCATGATATGACATGACATCTCTGCCTCATCAAGTGCTTAACATCTGTTGTACATCAGATGACTCAGTAGCAGGTGATGAGCAGGTGATGAGTACTCAGTGAGGCAGATGCTAAGTAAAAAAATGAAGACAATTTAACAAGTGTATAGGCAGTAAAATACCCATTACCTATTTTTCCCTCCTTTGGAGGTTGAGTCCAGTATAAATCTGTAAGACAGCAATGTCAGTCTCTAAAACATCCTACTCTTGATCTTGTGGGATCACCTCTTGGCAAGGACAAATAAGACTTTGAGCACTTTGTTTCTGTGCTGTGATTCATAACAAGAACATTAATTGCTACTAAATTTGATGATGGTCTTTGTGTAAATGCATTTTTCTTCTGGGAATCAGAGTAAAACTGCTGACTGTACAGTCACCAGAAGGCCAGTAAGTGATTAGACAAACGACTGCTTTTAATTTTTTTAGCCTCACAACACTAAAGCAGCCCCATAACCACCACTCAAATAAACATGCCTGAAATTCTTTTCCCATGGCTTGTGGTACAGGTACGTCAGCGAGACTCTCAATGACAGCTGCAAATCCTCCTCAGAAAGATGTTAAACAGTAGCAGGAGAACTCAGCTGTTCTGAGTTCACATCTTACAATTTCACAGCTGGCTCCACCCGAGCCAGATACCTTAAAGCTGATCTAAAGGTCTGAGTTAGCTAAGTGGATCGCGGTGAAAGCAAGATAAGTGTACTGTGAAGTAGAGAAGGAGTATGACGCTTTTCTAAATGCATGTAAAGGAAAGAGGAGCCTCTGCCTAGAGGGACGGTTTTGCTAAAAATCCTCTGTGAGCATACACAGAAAGGACATTAATTACCTGTGAAATTTTTATGGAAATATTGTTTCCATACGTTAAAATTGCTTCCAGCATAGAAGTGGATGGGATAACTAAAGAAATGTAGCTCGGTGTGAGACTCCCATATGGTGGCTGTACTACAGGAAAGGGACTGGATGAGCCAGGAGGTTGATTCTGGGATTACGTTCTTGTGATTAATAAAAATCTCAACTGATTGAGATCATATGTTGATTTATGGAAGTAAATCATACGTTGATTGGAAGTAAATCATATGTTTGGAAGTAAATCCTATTGGTAACAAATCATATGTAAATCATATGGAAGTAAATAATAAGTTGATTTATGGAAGTAAAATACCTTGTTCTGCTCTTTAATCACATTTAAGGAGAATCTTTGCAGATCCTCCAGCCCTCTGTCCCCTCCCACTTCTTAAGGCTGATATTCTATATTTTGAAACCAATAATGTATGTCACTTATAAATTCCAGATAGTCTTTATATTATGAGAAGTAAAGGAATTAAGCCCCAATATTAAATGATATAAACCTGACGCACCTTACAGAACACAAACTGCCATGAGTTTACACCATATTCCAGAATAACAATATTTTAACATTAAAACATTCAGTATTTCAGAGGATATCTCTAGTTAGCCTGTTATGAATTTATTTACAAAGATTTGAAGGTTTAACTACGCTAATGTTGCACCCTTTTAATTCCCATAGCAAAGTTTTTCTATTGTAAAATACTTCTGACACGCACACCAAGGAATGGTTATAGAAAAACCATTTTAAGATAACATATCCACAATTTTTTGACACAGCTACAATCATAATGACCATTGCGCTATATTGAAATAGGAATCAAACCGCTTTGGAGTGCCAGCTATTTATGTAAAGAGATTCAAATCAGAGACGACCTTTGAGAGCTTTTACTAAATAATGATCTGTAGTGCAGCAGGGACAAAAGAAATACCAGTCAAATGAATCAACGGTGTCAAAAGCAGAGTGAAAGGAAACAGAAGTTTTCATGTACATGTGGAAGAAAGATCACATATACACGAACACAAAACCTCGAAAAACCCAAACAAACAAAAAAAACCCCACAACTAACAAAACAAAACCCCAAACAATCCAACCCAAATGCGTACTTCTTGAAGCCACTCATCTTTTAGATATCTATGTATGTTTGTAGTGTTAGATGAGTGCAAAACTCATTTTGGGCCACAGATTCTCCATTAATTCAATGGAATTATAGGTCAACTTTTTACAGATGTATATTAAAGTGTGTTTATTTAAAAAATTATGAAGTTATAACAAGATTATCTAGGTGATTCAGTGACAGTCAGATTAATATGCCCCTTTAAAGCATTAGAAAAATAACAGTTAAGCTTACTGTAACATAATCAGTATTTTTGTGTGAAGGAAAGTCGAGGAAGTGTCATAAAACTGGACAAACTGAAAGTACCAAACCCCTCCCCCCTACTTTTACAGAGATAGGTAAAATAAGAGCATAATGATGCCACATACACAACTGTACACAGTCATGGAATCATAGAATAGTTTCAGTTGGAAGGGACCTTAAAGACCATCTAGCTCCCCCCCCCTGCCATGGGCAGGGACACCTCCCACCAGCCCAGGTTGCTCAAAGCCTCATCCAGCCTGGCCTTGAACCCCTCCAGGGATGGGGCATCCACAGCTTCTCTGGGCAACCTGGGCCACTGCCTCACCACCCGCACAGTGAAAAAATTCTTCCTAATATCTAATCTAAATCTCCCCTCTTTCAGCTTATACCCATTACCCCTTGTCCTATCCCTCCACCCCTGATCAGGAGTCCCTCCCCATCTCTCCTGTAGCCCCCTTTCAGCACTGGAAGCTGCTCTAAGGTCTCCCTGGAGCCTTCTCTTCTCCAGGCTGAACACCCCCAACTCTCTCAGCCTGTCCTCATACAGGAGGTGCTCCAGCCCTCTGACCATCTTCATGGCCTCCTCTGGCCCCGCTCCAACAGGTCCGTGTCCTTCTTGTGCTGAGGACCCCAGAGCTGGATGCAGCCCTGCAAGGGGGGGTCTCATGAGAGCAGAGCAGAGGGGCAGAATCCCCTCCCTCGACCTGCTGGTCACGCTTCTCTTGATGCAGCCCAGGACACAGCTGGCTTTCTGGGGTGCAAGTGCACATTGCTGGGTCATGTCCAGTTTGTTATCCACCACTGTTCCCAAGTCTGTCTCTTCAGGGCTGCTCTCAATCCCTTCATTCCCCAGTCTGTATTAGTATTGGGTATTGTCCTGATCGTTTTCCTGCATTATTACTAACCTTTCCCTCCCAACTGAATTTATCAGCTTTGGAAGATGTTCACAGTAATATAGCTTGAGCAGTGGCCACTTGAAGCTCTTTGCTCTTTGGTCAGCTGCCCATAAAGTAGATGTATCAATGAATGAACTGAAGGGAAGCAATATTCTGTCTTAGAAAAAGGAGAAAAATTAAATGGGATTTTGAAATGAAAATATCTTCCACTGAATAATGTAAGATGGCACTGTAAATTTAATTAATTTGGATCTTAAAATATATATAACTATAAAGCAATTGTAGTAGTAATTATGAGGATAGGTCTTCATCAGATTGCTTGCGTATGCTGGCACAAACTTAATTTGAATACTTAATCTGTAGGAGGAAGAGAGCCAGTAAGGACTACTCAGAGCAACTGGATTCCCTTGTCAACATACATTCTGATGTCAAATGCACATGTTCAAAGGCAGCCTAAGATGTAGCTATGAACTACATTTGCAACAATAACAAAATGTACCAGCAACTCTAGTCTGCAGTGGAAATTCTAGAATTAATATTATTAATAGCCTTGACTGAAAAGTCTTCATATGTAACGCAGCAGATCACAAAAACGATTAAAAAATGCGTACAGAATATTTTATGATTTAATGTTGTACTTGGGATAGGAGGAAGCAGCATCCATGTTCTTTGAGTATGTTATTCAAAAGGAATAAAGTACAAAGTTCAGAGACTGGAAATAATTTCTGAGCTGGAAGATTTAAAATGCTTCATTGGACAATCAAAAATCACATGAAAGCGTAGTCAGTGGAGTGTCTTTAGACCATAAGAAAATGCAAAGAAAACCCTGTGCTGACAAAAGCATCCAAAGTTTTAATTGTGGTGAGGGGTAAATTTGAATATGGAAAGAGATTTAGTCACAGAAAAATCACCCATCAATTGCATGATTTTCTGGAATTAAACCTCATTACTATCGGTAAAATCGTAGCTTTATAAACAGCCAGTGGCAGAAAGCCAAGTCCATGATTACATCTGCAAAACTGATAAAAGACCATTATAGATTCTTATTTTCCTACTGGTATTGAGACAGGACCACTAGTCCTGTTTTAGGCATCCTTATTCCCAGATACAAATAAGTGAAATAAAAAAAAAATCTGCTTCTGTTCCTGCAACATTTGTTACAGCTATAATCATGGAGGTAGAGAAAATCTGAATTCTATCGAATTCTATTCCTGGCTCCTTCACAATCTTTCTTTATGACCATGACTATGGACATGCCACTTACTCTTTGCCTTTTATAATGATCTTAATTTTTTTCCCACTGTTTGGATTATAAATTTAGTTACCTCTAGATGCTACTGTAATATAAACAGCTACAATCTGTCATTTTCTTCCGTTGTGTAGAATCAGAAGTATTGCACCAAGACAAGAATATCCCAGTGAAGAGTAATGGTTTTAATTAAAGAGTACAAACCTGAGTTCTGTATTCATACCTCACTTATAATGATATTAAAAAAAATAAAATAAAATTAGATTCTGAGATCAGCGTGCTTTTTAACCCTCATGTTATAATAACTGGAAATAAAGTAACTATAATTTTGAGCAAAACTTTAAAGTTTTAATATAGGCACAAAATAAGTTACAGAAGAGAGATCTGGTTTTCTGCCATGATATGTTTGAATAAATTGTAAAGACATCCTTAAATTTCTGAAGGTAATTAAAGGCTGTCTAGAAAAGTTGTATCATGCTGGTTTTACAAACAGCACGTATTTCACTTAAAAATCTATAATTCTTGTAAGAACATGTCACCTGCGTAACAGCCATAAATAGGGAAAATATTAATACAAATTACCAGATGATGCATTTGTATAACATAAATTAGGAAATGGTATACTAATAAGACTTATAAGCAAATATCAAGTAATTGCATCTCTTCTGACATTTTTGTCAGAAAAAAAAAATCTGTTAAAGGATATATTATTTTTACAAGTGACATATAACATTTCAGAACCTATAACAACATATGTTTTAAGAAATGTTTAGCATTCTTAACATATTTATTTTAAATATCTTTGATTATAAGCACTGAGGGATACTAAAGATTTTGGAGGGACTTTATCATTAACAAGTAGTATGCTTTCTATATATATCTATGTGTGTGTGTATATATCTATATGTATATAGGCACACACTCCTTCTTAATACCCTAGGCACTCTCTGAAACATTTATCTGTTCTTTCTAGAAACACCAGATGCCCTCATGTGTGAAAAAACAAAACAAAACAAAACAACAACAACAAAAAAAACCCAAACCAACTCCCCCCCTACAAAAATCCTCTGAAAAAAGTCCTCCCAAACCCAGTCTCAGGGGCAGCAGCTCAACCGAAGGAACAAGAGTCATGATGGCATTAGGGGAATGATGATGATTCTAATTAATTAATGGTAAAGTGAGATTTTTTTTATTTTTTATTTTTTTTTTTTACTGGGAACAGAGAAATGAGGATAGGTTTGCCAAATACAAGAAGCAGCACAAGACTATGGTGAATCATTGTAGTGTAACTTGCTGGTCACAACCCGAAACTCCAGATAAACCGTGTGTGCTGTATGGTCGTGTCAAGCTGTTAAAATGTACTTCTCTTAAAAGAGGTTTCTGACACGAAATCTGTATTGAAATGCAAGAGGCTTGTTTATTTCTGGAGTGTTACCTGAAGGGAGATTGATGCACAAGCTGCAGAAACGGGCAATGCTGTCCTCAGCTGTTACAGAACGAAATGCCACTTGCTGTCTTTTGCTTGATGTATTTGGATGTCATATGTGTTCATCTTCGAACCTATATACAGAGTCAAGAGCTCTCATTTTTTTACCTTGTACAAGGTAATTGTACAACCCCTCTAGTTCAATATCTTTGCACTTTCAAGTAAGTTAAGTTCAGAAAGGATGGTTAAAAAGATTGCGAATCAGATCATGAAACATGAAAAAATTTCATAGTGATAGTTTTTAAATAGTTAATTATTAGGGTACCAACACTGCTAAGATGTCCCAAAGAGGATTCCATCCATTCTTCTCAACAGTCTACAAATGCTATTGTACTGTATTTATAGTAAAACCAACAAAAAAATGCTTGAAGACATAGTCCATATGGAAAATGCCAATCTGCCTCAAAAAATCTTTGCCTTGAAGAGTTTCCAATCTAAGCGCAAAACAGTGAAAAGGAACAGAAATAGGATAGAGGATGTAGTCACTGAGGTTTTAGAGATGTAGTGAGGGGATGATGAGGACTGGAGGTGGGTAACTGCAGACCCACCAGCTAAAGTACAAGTCTGAAGCTTTAATATTCCCTCTGTCCTGCGGAGGATTTCCTACTGTGCACAGTGAATACCACAGAATAACAAGGAATAGCCACAAAAACAGCCTTAATGTCCTCAGGCAAACACATCATCCCTCATTTCTCCTGTTTATCCAATGCACAACCGTCTACAAGGGGTTTGGAGGTATCTTCTATTACCTGGGTTTTGGTGGATAAGGTGACTTAACACTTCTATTAAAGGAGCATTGACAGGGGCAGAGAGATTTTGGTGGGGTCTTTTCCAGCCTGCTTACTCCGGCACTTCCATTCAAGGCATTGATGTCTCTTCCCTTGTCCCCAGCTGCCACCGATTTGTGGTGCTTTGGATTGACAGCAAAGGTAAGCGAGCTTGTCACTGGGAAAGTATGCAGGGCTCCAACACAAACCCTCTCACCTTGCTGAGTAATTACATTGCCTCTGCGACACAATCGGTCTCTGCTGGCAAACAGCCCGGGAAGCCCAAATCCACCCCTAATCTAGTGTTTTGCACAAGGCTGCATTCCGCTAGAACCGACATTACCAGAAAGTTAAAGAAAAATTGACCCTGCTCAGATGTTGCTTGTTTGTTTGATTTTTGAAGTTAACTCTTAACAACCAAACGCTTATTCACAGAGAGCCAAACTGTATGTGATATAAGGAGAGTGAATTAATGTTCGCTTTATACCTGGCAGGAGTTTTCCAGTCAGTGCTGCTTACTGCAATGTACTGCTGTCAAACATTATTGTTACCTGAATATTTATTACTCTCTTAATCTACCTAATTTACCCCATCATGGACTTGTTCCAAAAAAATGATGACTTTGGTAAAAAGGACCCTTTAATCTTCAGAGCATTCATGATCACCTGCTTACATAGTCCTATTTTTTTTTAATAACAACCTTTAGCCCTGTAAGAAACCACATGCCTGACTAGAAGCTGCAGCTCAGTGATGTAATTTTAAAAATATTTAAGAATACCATCTGTCCTTGCAGAATGTAGTATGTCGCAAATGATCCTTGTTTACTCGAATATAACTTGACGGAATTCTTTTAATCCCATCTAGCAGTTTCCACTGGCTGTTTTTAGTTTCTATGGAAACCATTTCAATTATTATTTTTCACATAGGATGGAATTGTTGCATAGACTACCTGTCCACATATGGATACTTGAACTCTTAAATGAAATATCTATGCTCTTAGCTCCAGAAATAAAGTATTTGTCGGGTACTATAAGACCATTTAATTTCCCAGGACCAAATAATTGAGATGAGTGAGAAAAAATGAAGTGTCGTGGCATAATCTCTATATTACTACTGTATCCTGCAGGTTGAGGATCACAACTATTTTCCAACTTCTATATGAAGAAGATATTAAGGTTAAAGTAACCATTATAAAGAGTGGAGGAAAGGGTTATTTGTCTCAGTTGCTGTGGGAGAAAGCCTTTGCTTGCCAAGGGGGTTATTGCTTTTGGTACATACTGATCTGCGATTTGATTGATTCTTTCTACAGGCATCACTTAAAATTTCCTTCTGAAGTCGAGCACGGTTGTCAAGGAGGTTGTTTTATAGACCCTTTAAATTTTGAACTGTTTAATACAGTTCACATTTTGGTCTTTTACAATGTGCACCATGAAGAGATGACTATGCTTTTCAGCTGACTTGTATTCAGCTAATGCTGATAAGCGTGTAAAACGTCAACCCATTAGAATGAGTTTAAAAGCAACGTCTGTAATGCCAGGACATAACCTCCCACCCTCAAATCAAGGTACTTATCCCTCAGGTAATCCTAAAGTCAAGTAGAGTTCTGAAGTGCATGAACAGAAAGCAGAAAGCAGTAAGACTGAATTCTGACAGGCTGCCTCAAGTAGCTAATTCCCATGTCCTTTGCTAAAGCATGAATCATGACTCAGAGTCAGGGAACTCCAGTTTAGGAACAGAGCCACTGGACTTCAGACAAAATGGAATCAAGGTGACGAACAGATGAACAAAGAAGTGAAAGCCCTCTGAAGAAGCCTAGCTTTAGCGGTGTTGCATCAAAAAGAAAAATCATCTTTTCTCAAATCTCATAGTGTCCTGCAGAAAATTACCATCCTTGTAATGCTGGAAAGCAATTTTTAAATTTTCTTCTTGACTACTTCATAATTTTTTTAATTTATGCATGATTCCTTTGAAGCAGAGCATTGCAATATCTTACATAAACACAGCGCTAATTACCTTACACATAACACTGGCCAGATTTTCCTCTAAATATCACTGGGACATTGATTACTAATAAAAAAAAAAGATGGTCTACAAACTTTTTGTCTAGGCGAACTTAGCAAATATTGAGGAAAATATATCACATACATTGTGCTGAGAAATACCTTATTCTAGACCCAGAACAATTATGGAATAGCTTTCTTATTTGTGAGGAAGGTGGAAGCAGTGTGTTGTCCTCACATCAGATAGAAGGGGGTGGATCTTCTTCTTTTGCCAGTGACTAGTCCAGACATTGGACGTAGCTGCAATTCTTTTTCTCCTTGAGCAGAACTCTTTTTCAGAAATGACTGATAGATAAGACCCTCTGCCCCCAAAGTGTACTCCATGAAGGACAAAGAGACCCAATGCTACGTCACATCACAGTGAACTCACAACTGTCACTGCATTGCATCTTTCATCCCCTTTCCTTTTCTCATCAGATATGAACCTTAAAACAAAACAAAACAAAAACAACAACAGCAAAAACAAAACCAAACAAGAAAATAAATCAGCCAAAGTTTAGAAGTACAAACATTTGTGGTTGCCCCTAAGCCCAAGATTTCCCTGTACTGTATGTGTCCAGTGGGAGGCACCCGTTATTTGTCTTTTCCTGCAACCAATTCTTCATTCATTTGCACTGAAAATGATTCATGAATTTCCCATGTTTCACTCTGCTTTAAAGAGAATTTCAGATCCTTCTAGTCTGCATTGAGATACGTTGAATAAATTAGTCATCCGTACAAGAAGTTTTCAGAACCTTTGACACAACAGTGAATGATCTCAGCTGTAGAAATATGCAGCTTCTCTACTTGGGATCCACTACAGTGTAAGTGATTTGTGAAGCTGTTTCAGACACTACTCATGATTCTCCCGTTTTTCTACTAGAATCATGTAGGCTCCTAGCAGTGAATATAATTTAGTGCATGAGCAGCACCTGTTGTGTTCAGCATGACAATAACTTGCAAGTGTTTCTTCAGATGAGCACGCATACAACTCTTACAGGCTCAGGAAATCCTTTCCAATTAAAAGCAGATTGTCCTTAATAGAATCTATAAATGTGAACTAGAGTATCTGTTCTGTTTTGTTTTGCAAGCTTTTTTTCCTTTGTAACAAGTTTAACCCAAGTGTTTTCTGCTTTAATGTCCTGATAAGACAGCAAATTCCATTTCCTGCCATCTGCTGCTAAATTTGCAATTTACCACAAGATCACTGTGTGTATATAATATTTTTTGCTGTTTGGTGCCTTTAAAGAACTTACTACAGATAGGCAAAATGATTGTTCCCTTTTTGACATAGCAAACCCTACCCTGATGGTTAGAACAGAAAAAAAACAAACCAAAAAAACCCAAAACTAAGAATCTGCTCCTACATTGTGAAGGGATTTGTTGGTTAGAAAAAAAAATCCCCAATTTCACCTGTCTCTTCAAAATCACAATCCTTTTATTTTGAGATGTTATGATTTCTGAAGCTTGTTTTTTATTCAACTTAAAAGCAGTCTATAGCATTCCTGATGAACTGCTTACGCGTCTGGTTTTGATGGACCATTCCTTTAAATATCCAAGAATCTGTAGAGACAAAAGTAATTTTGCTGCAGCATTGTTATAGTTACTATGTACCCGTGTGGATGTTCTGTTTGCTGTTTCTGTTTTCTTTTATTCCTAAATATCCACATAAATGCTTGTCAAACGTAAACTCCTTGGTGCTCTTTGGATGCTGAAAAACACCACATGAAAATCTGCCCATGAGGATGGCACTGAGAATTAACAGACATCTCAAAGGGAAAGGAAGAAACAGTGAACAGATATTCTGTTTCATAAAGAATTTAAAATTGAGGAAGTTTTAGGAAAAAATCAAGGTCATATATGAACATAGAGAAGTTCTTAAATACGTATACACATTATATGAGATTATATAGTCATTAAGGATACATCCTCAGCATTTTGTTTCTAGTGCTGGGACTTCTGATAACCTCATTGCCCTTAAAGTTTTCTCGTTTGGGACTATGAAGGAACCACTCCTGTTTGTTTTGTTTTCACATTGCATGTTTCTCCACCTGGATTCTGGAGGTAACAAAGCTTATTTAGCTTGTCTATCACTCCTGTTTACCACTCCTCTGTGATTTCTGCCAACAAGCTTTGGAGTTGTTCAGCTCATATCTACAAAATTTTGCAAAAGGTCAGAAATATAAAAACATATTTCCTTCATGTTTTGTGAAAACAAGAAGATAGTCCATAGAGTGGAGATCATATTCAGTTCAGTGTGAGCCCAAATATTCCATAAATTCACATGGGAATTCAACAATGAGAGTATAATTTATAGGGAAACAGGACTTACTACTTTAAATTTTAATAAAACTATTTTATTTTTGAATAATCTTTTTTTTTCTTTTTTTTTTTTAAGGCAATAACTGCTTAAAAATATAAAGATTCCTGGATAAAAAAAAAGAAAAAAAAAAAAAGAAAAAAAAGGAAACAGTCTGGTAGATGCCTGATGTATTTTAAATTGCCTTTTTGTAAAAGTCACATCTTTAACACATCTTCTAGGAACACTGAAGTCAGTCAAAAGCCAGAACTAGTCTCTCTGAAGTAATTAAGATATATCCCCTTTCTCCTGAGTTAATGTGCTTATGACAAATGAAAAACGACCGCAGGAAAAGGCTACTCATCGCTCATGTCCATAGCTTGCTTGCTTTTCAGTATAGCGTAACCAGCGTTTGGTAGATTCAGCAACCCGCTAGTACTGTGCACATCTATTTATCAAAGGGTGCCAGAGTGACAGCCAAACTCCCAACTACAGGCAATACACAAAGCTGACCCATTCCAGGGGGGCATACTCTTGAAGGATACCCCTGTTTTCACAAAGATGGTTCTCTGTCAGCGTTTGAGCAACTGGAGTGAACACTATGATTTACATGTATTTTTTTAAAGCACAAGGAACAAGAGTATCTTTTACCCATACAGTAAAGTTTGTTCATCTATGTTTATGGAATTTATCATGAAGATGGTTTTGCTAAGGCTATGATATTTGCATTATTTGTAATTGTTGTCAGGTAAAGCAATATGCACCTATTATTATGCATTTCCTTCTGACCTGCTAAAGTATTTCTTATTAAACTTAAGTTTCTCCTAGCAGGATCGATCGTTGTAAGAACTTGAGGCCACAAAAATGACGCTGCAATAATATACCAAAATTACTAAGTCTTCAGTGTTTCACTTTAGCAGAAGTACACAGTCACTGCCTCACAAAGATATATATACGCTCACAAATAAATAGCTGAATAAAGTAAATTTTCTATAGAAAATTACAGGTTTTGAAATGCATTTAACATTTTCCCTTATTTGATCACTGAAAGCTTAACAAAGCCATGACAAATTAAAAATTATTATAGGGAAGTAATATCTTAGCTCAAATCACTAGCTTGTTTGGTCCTTAACATACATACTGAAGGATAGAGAGTTAAGAAACATGCATTTAATTAACATTATTCTTCTTTTGAAATCAGGGGGAAAAGAGCTAAAATCCCACTAAGGAAATTTTATTTGTGTAAAGGAACTTCAGAAAATTTTCATTTCTTTATTGTTAATATTTGTACTTGTATTTGTTTGATACCTGCCAGATTGAGAGCAAATTGTACTGTAGATCAATATGATTGTTGCTGCAGAAATCAAACTGAATCCTTTTCACTATGGATAGAGTTAAAATTAATGAAAATTAAGTGTTAGTATTTCATTAATGGTAAATTTATACTGAAAAAAGAATGGGAGAGAACCTAAGCAATAAGAAATTTATCTTCTCGTGAATCAACAGGTCATAAATAAAAACATATTTGAAAAGAAGTTTATTCATTAAGAAAAATTTAACTTTTTATAAAAAGTATCTTAATTTGGACAGTCATTATAAAGGAGAGTGCTTATTCTTTAGTTCATGAGATCAGTGGGTATCTTCCAGCTGATGCCAGCAGTCCATTGAAAGAACTTCTTTTGTGAGTGAGATTTCACAGGACAAAGCAGCAACTCTAATTCCAGCTGAGCTTCAGCAGAATTTAGACGGTTGCAATTTTTTGCCTTGCAATTAGTGGGCAATAACAACCATAACTCAAATACCCTTGATATTCAGAGTTGTTAACACACTATGACTTCTCTATTGCTGTTCAGGTTCTCCAGGTGCTTGTGCACAGGTCCCACCATAGATGCTTCTACCAGTACCACAGACACTCTGGGGCACATCTTCAGGCTCAGACATGACACTGAAAGAATATCTGCCTGATCCTTAAAAGTACGGTTGTAGTTTTACACAACGCCACTCGCTCACCCCCCCAAACCCCTCTCCCAGGGACGGGGGAAAGAATTAAAAAGGTGAAGGGAAAAGAGACCTGTGGGTTGACAGAAGATCAATTTAATAACTGAACTACAATACTATTGAAAATAACAATAATGATGATAACAATAGAAATACACACAAACATACAAATGAGTGCTACACAGTGACACTGCTCACCACCCAATGACCAAGGCTCAGCCCGTTCCCACCTAATGATCCTGGAGCTGGTAGAGTCACAAAACCACCATCCCGGAAAAGAGAAAAGAGCCCAAGTGTCTGAGAGACTAAGATGACACTGAGAGAGGGGTGACCCGGAAGAAGACAACCCAGAGCAAGAGAGAGCCCTTCTGGACAGAGCCTCATCTCTATACTGGGCATAAAGGGCATGATATGGAACAGACCACTGGCCAGTTTGGGTCTCAGTCCTAAACCTAAGGTTGAATCCTGGGCTAGTAACTGGGGCTGTGCTCCCTCCCAGCTTCTCCTGCCCCTGCAGACACGGGCACAGCAGAGAAGCTGGAAAGTCCTTGAGAGTCCTGGAGCAGCTCTGCCCATCAGTGTGTGATCAGCTTCTCCTCAGCACAAACCCAAACACAGCCTCACACCAGCTGCTGGGAAGAGAGTGAACTCTGTCCCAGCTGGAACCAGGACAAGTGCATAGGCACTTTCTTCACACTATGGTCTTGGTTTTGCAGCTAATGTCTTAACTGTGAAGCGCAGGAACAACCCCAATGCTGGGGCTCGGGGTACCAGTGCCCAGCAGTCAGCTGCCCCCAGCCCCAGGCACGCCCTGAGTCTGTCCTCAGCCTACCTGGGCCACAGAAGTTAAGCAAATATTCTGTTCAAGTACTCCCATGCTCAACCAAATATTTGCATCTCTTCCAATATTTATGTAATGATCCCAATGTCCCCTAAACACCCTCCCAGTATTTTTTGTTCCTCATCCTCCTTGAAAGGTGAATCCCGCAGAGGAAGACTGAGTTTCTCTGCAGTCTATTTCCTTTTGTAAGAGCCTGGGAGCTGTTAAAAGACTCCAATCATCGTGTAACTATTCAGAAGTGCTATGCTACAATAATCTACTTTTATGGGAGTTTGGAAGGTGAATATAAAATAACATAATCCCCAGATGTGCTGTTATGTGTAAAGCCATCCCATTAATCACGCTCAGTTTTACTTTACTTTACTTTACAGCCTAAAAGTATGCAAAGTGTTACTGCCATTCAGGTGCCTTAACACTGGCAGTTGCACACCTTAACTGCATTTTAAAAGCTATCTTCTCAAGAAATTAAGTACTCAATCTTTTCCTTTCCTCCAGTGGAAATGTTAATTCAGCACCTTCTGGTGTCAACAACATATGCAGAACAGCATCAAAATCCAGGCAAGTAAATGAAACCTCAGAAGTATACCTGCTTCTGTACCTGAATACAAAGTGTTAACCACATTAAAAAAGAAAAAGAAAAGTTCAATGATTCTGTTTCTTTACAGATTTTCTGAACTGATTTAGCATCTGTATTTTAGCATGAGGATACTGTGCACAACTAACAGTAAGTGGTTAACCTACATCATGGAGGGGAGAGGGGTTTAGATTATTTGCTGTTCAAAAGAGTGAATCCATGCTAGATTCATGTTGTCAATAAAGAAATGAAAATCTCGTTAAGGTCTGGGGGAGCTCACAGACAAAAGTGCCAAAATGTAAGTACTCAGAACTGCTCACTTCTTTCCCAGAGCTGGTAGCATTGATGGGATGTTGGATTTGAATTGTGATCAAACAACATGGTTCAGATCTACAAAGGAATGTGTAATAAGGTCAGGAAGAAAGGAGACTACTGTACCTAGTCACCACTTTTCATCTGATAGTCGGAAACTCCAGTTTTCTGCTTAATCATCAAGACAAGATCAGAACCAAGGAAATGTTGTGAACTAGAGCCTTTTCTTCCAAAGCGTGGAAAGCGCTATGACTCAGAGGGATTAATCTGCCACGTACCCTCCTAAAACAGAGCTTCTCAGAGTGTGAAAGCAGAATCCACAAGTCAGGATAGTTTTATAAAATTCCTGGGTGTGGATTTAGGAAACCAATTATTTAATTTTATTTTTTTTTTAAGAGGCACGTTTTGTGAATTTTAACTTGTGTGCACAAGAAATATCTATTTAATGATTTTGAAGGAATGTTGTACAGTTTTGTTGAAGAGAGAGCTCTGCAAATGTTCTCCTTAATTTTATTCATTAAATTTCTGTAAATGTGTGAATATGATTTTATGCATGAAGAGTTGTATATTTTATATCAGTGATCAGGGATTATGATCTGCAAACATTGCAAGGCTATCTACTATCTAGGCTAGATATTTACACGAGGAATTACATAAAAGTTACATGAATTTCACACACCCAGAATACTGGTTCCATTTCACTATTGCCTTCACATCTAGGATGGAAAGGATATAGTGAATGTTCTTGCAAACTTCAAAGACTAAAAGAGGTTTTTTGTAAAATATATTTGCAAGTTTGAGTGAGATGTGTGATCCCACAGACTGTGAGACTTGCAGTGTCATCGATTTCACAACTGCAGGGCACCATTCATCTGAGTTTGTCTATAGAGCTCTATAACCAGATGACTGTCTGCTATTCAGCAAAAAGAAGGAACAGACTCTGGAATCAATATTTGCCAAGATTCACAGGTGCCTCCTGTAGAAAACTTCTTTATAAAGCTTCAGTCCTCTCTGTCAGGACACTAATCTCTTTTCAGTACGGAGAAATTTTCCCTTTCATAGACAGAGAGTCTATTTTTGTCTTTGAAGTCAATCCAACCACAAGTTGCAGCAACACTTAAAAGCACAGATGCAGACATTCTGTATAGACTTCCTTTTAAATATTCATGGATGGAAACCTGTTTTCTCTACTTCTACCATTCAAAGCTGAGGAATCTGGCTTTTATGAACTTTTGCTTGTCTCTTAATCCACAAATAAAATGTTTCCTCTCCAATGCAGTTGACATTATATTCAAATGTGGATATACATAGATAAGTAGCCTACATATGCAGCAGATGGTCAGCAGAAGAAATTAAAAAAACACTTAATGTTGAACAACCTCATACCAGTGGCAAGACTCATTAAACTGTGGACTGGACTCAGCAAGATAGAAAATGCTACTCAAGTGTTTTGCAATGTATTGAGGGCTAAACTGATGAAACAGAAAGTCTGCATGCTGTCTTGGGATTTGCTACATTGGTCTCTACTCAGAGCTTATTTAACTGAAGTTTTGTAGAGGAACATTAGGGACAACACAGTCAGCAGCTTAGCTATCCATTTCACAGTACCTTGCTCACGTCTTGGACATATTTGCCAACTATCTCATTTATATTTATACTGTATCTTAGCCATCACTCCAGGAAATATCTAAACCAGTGGTGCTTTCTGCAGATAATACACTGATGAAGCAATCTACACAGATGGTAAGCTTTCAACTTACATTAAAAAAATCATCAGTTATTGTTCTCATTTTTTTTCCAAAATTAAGGCAACTTTGTCCAAAAAATATGTGGAATAATGTACGCAGAGTTTCAAGGGCATGATGCCTTTGGGTTCTTCTAAGGTCAATTAAACAAGTTGGTAGGATTTTTTTCTTAACTATCAACTAGAATTTTCTTAAATTTGGAAGATTAAAAAAAATCAAAACTAATAAAAGTTTAAGATAATGATCCTGATTTCATATTCTGTTGGAAATATCACTGTTTAAAATAAGGAAGGAGAGTATTAGGAAATATTATGAAGAGAGTCTAAGCAATGTTGACAGAGATTTTTAATTGCTGTTTTTTAGAAGAATATGCATTTTGAAAAGTTAATTTATTTCAAAATTTATTTTTAATACAAAGACTTATGCATTATTTTTAATTGATGCAACAAATCCTGATGTTTGCTGCAATTTTATGTAATGAGGAGAGTTTTGGATGCATATTGAAATAATTCCTGTCATGTGCGTAGAACAGAAACTATTTATCTAAGAACCTGAATGACAAAAAATCCAGATAATAAAAGGAAAACAAAAATTTTAAAACTGTGTTTTCCTTTTCCAACTAAAACGTGGAGAAAATAATTTTTGTGGTAGATATAACAGCAGCTTCACAATGGGGAAAAAAGCTTGATTCTCTGCAGAGATTGCATTTATTTTTATCATTTCTTGAGTTTTGAACAAATTCATTCATATATTATTGAAAATTAAGCAAAGAAAAGGTGATTCCAGGAAGAATTCAGAGAAGGTTTTAGTTCCGTTTGCTTTGGGTCATCTTCTTAGTTTAATTTCTTGACAATTGAGAGAAGCCAGTCATTAAAGATAATAAAACTATATTAGAAAAATAGCAAGTGTCACCTTCTGTCCAGAGTGCCAACTATTTTTCTTACTTCTGCTCCTTGCAATATGTAGGTCCTTTATTTTATACTTATCATCTGTGGTTCCATATATGGATCTCTAGAAAACTGATAATACTATGACAGAGATAATTTCCTGACAATTTAATTGGAATTAATGACTTCTGCAGCTGGGCTGTATCAACTGCTACTCAAGGGATTTTTTTAATGATCTATGGCCACAAATTTTAAACTATGCTACTCTTTAATTTTCCTTAGAGTCCAAAAAAGCATGCACTAGATGGGTAAACAGATCACATATTCTGAATCAGCATTTGCTTTCCAGCCACATAGGACAGATCTCTGGGGATGGCAGGATGTGATTTCAATCTATTTCCTCTTATGAATTTTTACACCTTCCTGTGGAAAAAAACCTTTTTTCCTGCCATTTCCTTCAGCGAGGCGTGGATTGAAGCTTAGACATTTGACGTCCTCTTTCTCATTGGTTGTTGCCCTACAACTGTAGGTAATGGAGATAACTCCAAAAAAAATGGTCGGACTGTGAATGTGGAGGAAAGAAACTTGGTAGAAAGACCATCTTGTTTTAATTTCAGATGTTGCTTTCAGGCCCTAATCTCCTTCACTTGTTGATGAAATAAAACTTCATTTGCATTCTCTTAGCCTGAAGCTTTTCTGTTTCCTGCCTAAAAAAAAAGACTTTAAAATTGATTTTTTAAAAAGAATGTTACTGATAGCACAGTGCTTTGTGTTCATTCTCTGTGGTATATTTATGGCACTTTTCCAAAAGAATATAAGTATCTGGAAATATCTGGAAAAAAAATGCGCAAACATAGGTCTATGCCTTTTGTACACTAACATCTTATGGAAAGTCTCAATAATAAAGAATCATAATTTTTTTTTTCTTTCCAGAACCATACAAAACATGTCACCCAAGTTTACATGTCAATAAGATAATGAGTTCTTTGCAGACTATAAACATCCATGCAGTTGATGACTGCATTGAAAATTAATGTTTCGAATGAGCAACTTCTGCCATTCTTGTATTTTCTGCGCTTTGGTAAGTACTCTGAAGGCAAATAATCCTATTCCAGGATCAATTTGGTCAACCTGAGTAAGGATAGCAGAACCCACTCTTGAAATTTTTCTAACTCAAATATTACCCAGAGACGATAATTTGCTGCTTATTAAATACTTGTAATATTTTTTGAAATACAAAAAATATCCAAGTTGTATACAGTCATATCAGAAACAAGGTTGTACCTATAAGCTGAACTGAAAACTAGGGAGTTAGTTTGTGTTAGCTGATGTCTTCGAGTGCAGCCCTGGAGCTACATTAAGTTTATAAGAAATCTGTCAAGAATGTAAATGGTCTGACAACACAAAATATGAGGTGAATACCTCAACAACAAAGCTTTTCCCTGGGTGACACATGTCCATACAACACACGGCACCGCCACGACTGGTGCCCTTGCCGATGCTCTCAGCCAAGAAGCCAAGGAACTAAACACTGCGGAGTTTATTATTTATCACGGACTTGCTTTCACACCCTCCAGCTCTGATCCCTCCCAGTGAAAGCTGAGACACATTGGCAAGACAGTGCGAGCCCAGGCTTGCTCCCCATCCTATCTCTCTGGAAATGCATCCGAGGGCTGGATGCTTTCGAGCTGTCTGCCTGGCACCTCTCCGCAGTGCTAAATTCATTCAGAAACTGGGGAAGGCAGGAGGGGAGAAAGACAAGGGGAGAGGGCAAAGACAGTTTCGAGCTCATGTCATGCCGCTGCTGTCAGCAGAGACGCTGAGTTTGTTACTTGGTATTCTTTGGGGTAAATGAACTGTACGTTATCTTCGCCAGTCTGTATACAGCTACATGCATAAAATAACAGTATGGAATTCAGAATTTGAAATTTTTAATTTTTCAAAATTATTTTTACATTTCCAAAAATTAACTACTATTGTATATAATTTTTTCCTACTGTTTGTGTTCATAAATTGCCCTTGACAGTATCCATAGCAATTATGCACAAACTGAATTCCTATCTAGCAGTTCAATTTCAGCAAAATTAAATGTCTCCCTACCCTTCAATATGCACGTTATTCTTCCTATTAATTTACTTTGCTCTTATGAAGAAAACACAAGAAAATATAGAGAACATAGTACACCAAAAATGAATGTATTTTAGGTTTACAAAAAACACGGTAGACTCTAAATAAGAAAGAATGACTAGCTTTGAATGACCTGGAAGCTGATATGTTAGAGTTATGTCTTTCTGTTGCAAATGGAAGAATGACATCATATGAAACAGACATATAAACTTTGAATAAGTCTTTTCATGATCGTATTTGTACTTACTGTCCAAAAAGGAAACTTGTTCCCAGAACTATGTCATTTGGAAGCATTTAAGACACAATGGGATTGGTGTATTCTGCAGGTTGGAAGCAAAGGACTTTTTTTTTTTTTTTTTTTTTTTAAAGGAACAAAAGACTGGACATGAGACAATACGAACAATTCAGATGCAGGCTTACAGTACTTTTCAAAACATTTTTAAAAATCAAAAGCTTGAAAACCTACCATCTGAAGGACTGAAACCATCAAATCTTCAAATTTATCTAAAAGCAAAGCTATTATACATCTTTAGCTAAGATGACCTGAGGCACAAACCTCAGGGTTAAAGTCTGGCATTTGATGTCCCCTTGGAGAGCTAGTATTTGCCTTCTGAGTGAGGTAACAGAGTAAATTGCATATGACTTAACACAGGTGAGAAATACAAGGCGCCTGCTTGCATGTATCCATTTCTATGTCAATGCATATCTCACAGTTCTTTGACTCTTTTAATTGGGCAGTTTTTCTGATTCAAAGCCTGAAAAGCTTGTTTGCAGAATGTTGACAGACATAACCTGACAAGCAGAGACCTCTTTGTCAAAGTTTAGAATCAGAGCAATGAAAGGTTTTGCCTGAAATATGGATGGATACACATGGCAATATCCCCTCGCTCCCCACAAGTCCGACCTTCATTTTCCCTTTTATTCTACACTCACGTCAAAGCTTTCTTGTGCTTTGCATTATTACCACCTTCCCACAGAGGAGACACATTTTTTCCTTTAAATAGCACAGACCAGAAAAGCATTTCTGTTACAGCAATTCATCCCAGCCCGAGCTGAGGCTGCGGCCCCACTGTGACACGTGCGGTACAAACACAAAGTGCGAGACAGTCTGTGTATCACTCTCAAGAAACACAATAGACAAAAGAGAGCAAAGGAGATGTGATATTGTCAGCCTATTGTCAGTCCTGTTGTATTATGGTGAGCACAGACAGAGGGACCTTGGTGACTCCACGGGGGAAGTCTGATGCTGGAGACTGAATATCAAAGATCATTCTTTCTTATTTTTCTCCTGTCTTATTTAATAATGCATGGATGATAAAAGACATGTCTTTATGGTACATTTTATACTCTTCTGGATCAGATAAAGCAATGTTCAAACATGCTCTTGTTATACAACTGAAAACTGGAAGATACTGCAACTTTCTGGACATGGGGATAGCCTGAAGCCAAGGGTGCTCCAAGATCCAGTATCACATGCTGGTGTCCTTCCCTGACCTCTGGCTGCATTTGTGGTGTAAGTTATCATCGAATCATAGAACCACAGAATTGTTTGGGTTGGAAGGGACCTTAGAGATCATCCTGTTCCAAGTCCTCTTCCATGGGCAGGGACAAGGTTCCATAAGACCAGGTTGCTCAAAGCCTCATCCAGCCTGGCCTTGAACCCCTCCAGGGATGGGGCATCATGATCTTTGAAGGTGAAGGGATACTATCTAGAAAGGATCATGGCCATCATGTCACATGTCATGGCTGCAAAGACAGATGGTCATTGGGCTAGGAGCAAACAGAAGATGCCAAGCCTAGAAATGTGTGCCAGGATCTACCCACATGTCAAGTAACCATTTTAAAGTGTAGGCTCTCAAGCCTTGTGAGCCACCACAGTGTTGGCTCTGATGTTTCTACAAGTGATTCACATGGAGAGGTGATTAAGATATCTTTACATTTGGCATGAGGCAAGATCCTTTACAGCAGTTTGGTCACAGCAAAAGCTCCAAGGCCAAAAGCACGCCCCTCAGGACTGTAGATCTACACTGGGGATTACATGTGCTGAATACCCTATCTTTACAGCCAAAATTCTGCAGCAGCTTTTTCTTAATCTGCCCTTTTCTTTTTTTAATACCACATGTCTATAAAATAAAATGCTTTTTTAAGCTGCTTGTGCTGTATTGTCTTCAAAATTTTAGGCTCCAGTACAGATAACACCAATTGTAATATGCAACTTGTCTGGTGAAAAATAAACGGAAGTTTGAACATCTGGGTTGGAAACAACAAGGGGGTTGTTGTTCCTTGGTTCCACCAAGGTGGAAGGGACAGAGACGATTTGTAGTGGAATGAGTGTTAGCAGATCTGAAAAAATGGATGCTTGAGATACTGTTTCATGAGGGAGAAGGGGAAATGGAGCCCAGCTTTCCACTTCTCAGAACCAGACTGTATAGAGGAAAATGCTCTTTCAAAAGAATATGGGATTTTCATTCCTATCATCCTGCTACTCTCAGAAGAGAGCCCACAAGAGCTGGACACTAAGGTAGTCACACCAGTGCTTTGTCCTTTTAAAGTATAGATTGTTTGCCAGTGCAACAGTACTCTAATAGTGGTTAGTGATTCAGGAATCATATTATGGTGTTGCAAGTCTCAGACAAGACTGCAATATTACATTAATATCATATCGTTTAATACCATATTGGTATAGCTCCTTTCATGTCAGATGATGCCTGCTAAGGTGATTTTCTTTTTTCAACATTTTGCATCATGTGAGAAAATGTAAAACATGATTGCTGAAGCGCTACTATTAGGGCACAGTTGCACTGGTAAGTCGTCCATACTTTAAAAGAACAAAACATTGGGGTGAGAGATGTGACTTCATTCCAAATATTATATGGACGGTATTTCCAGAGCACGGAAGGAGGCATATGCCTGCTCTGTGACATTAATATAACCTGTCTACTCATTCCACAGCACTTCATGATATGGTGAAATTACTTCATCTTAATGTTGCTATTCATGAAAAAAAAATCAAAGGTGGAGTTGTGGGGAGGCTGGAACAATTTTCAAGTACAGCATGTGAAGGACAGCCTCTATGAGTATGTAGTGAAGTGCTGCAACATTAGAAAACCAAATCTCCTTGAGAGAAAACACGTTACAAGGACAGATGCTGAGAGCAGTCTATCCGCATGTATCTGTACTTATGAAAATATGTGTGAAAAACATACATGTAGACAAGAGTTTATCTTAGCTTGTCATTATTATCAGACCTATTATTTGCAGGCCTGTGTATTATATTTTTATGTCTGTCACGTTAGTTTTAAATAACTCTAATTCCCACTCCAATTAAAGGTATCACCTCAAAGCGGATCACTTTATTTCCTTTGAGAGAAGATGCAGACTTATTATTCCGTTTAGTAAAGCAGCCACTGCCAAACTGACCTTCATTTTATCTCAGATACTTTCATCTTATCACCTTCCTTTTCTATAGCATACAACATTCAGATGTGCTCCTGGTGTGTTAGATCAAGTCGAAGTTTCCTCTGGAGAGGTGTTCCTTTACCTTAAAACTTGCAAATCCATTTTTAACTCCCACATGCAATATCTCAACTGAAGCAGATCAAAACATTTTATAATACAAAATTGTGCGTAATCTAAGTCCATTTTTTTTTTTGTTCTTTCTTGGAATTATTTTTGTTTAGAAACATCTCTATGATACATTGTAGTCTATTTAAATAAGAAGATCTTCTAAAACCAGACAGAATATTGCTTGTTTAGCACCTCTTGTTCAGAAGCATCATGATCATTAGACTCAGACAATTCAGCTGGGCTCTTGCTGTCTTACAGTATCTTTCCATAACACAATTTTCACCTAGACTCACTCTTCACCTTCATTCTAGCAGCCTGCTAAAGTGATGTATAATTAGATTTTTTCGCTTGCATCCCATGCCACAAATGTGCTTCGAAAAGAAAAAAAATCTCAGTGTGACGTACTGTGAAAGTCCCATGTATTGAACTTTGTGGTGTCCTTGGTGGAAGATTTTATTCCTTAGTAATTTTGTGTCCGTGAATCAATTATGCTTATAGCAGAGCAACCTGAAGTAGCTGATAACCAGCTTTGGGATGTAAAGAACTAATCCTGTGTAAACATCCTGAGGGCACTATCTTTTTTTTGTGTATGTGTATTTCATTCTGAAGCATTCTGAAAAAAAACAGGTTTCAAGGCCTCAGTATTCTGATGGATTGTGTTATAGATACTATATTAAAAGTCAAATATCTTAAATCTTTTTTCTTCATATGAACTGAAGAGAAGGCTAAGATACAAATCCCTTCTCTGAAGTGTTTTTGCAGTATTCAGGCCCTGTTGTGCTCCTAGAGCATGGGAATTTTTTGCTCAGTGAAATTCAAAAAGAAGAAAAATGAGAAAATACTAATTCATGGCTTTTATGCCTTTTATGGCTGCCTGCGATGCATTCTGTGGGAAATTCCAGAATAATTTTTTTTTCTGAAAACCAGGATTCTTTCTACCACTTTTCTGTGTGATGCAGCCATTCACCGCCTCTGGTGATGGACTTCTAAGTCTACATTAGCTCCAGAGTATCTTAAAAAAAAAAAATCCTTTATGAAGAAAAGGACATGCTTCAAACACGAGGCTGCTGAGAACGGCTTTCCTTTCAGAAAGAAGGACTTTTATAGGTTAATTAGAATATTTTTTAAAGCTTATTATGTAGCTTTTTTCTATATTTGCCTTCAGCTTGTTTTACCAGAATGAGATCCATTAAAAAACTGGCTAGACTCTTGGTATAACCAACATCTTCACTGTAAACTATATGGTAATGTTAAGCATCCAGTCTTTTCAAAAATTCAAACCCTGGCATTTTATTCAAGATTACATGCTTTTGTGTGCAGGTGTTACACCTTGGTCTTTTAAAATTAAAATTCTTGTTTACTGGAGTTGCTCACAATCTCCACGTGCAGTTTGTCGCAGCAGATTTCCATTTTGTTATTATGCCAAGGAAGATGCAATTTTTTCCACTGGTTTATTGTTGTATTTATGTTATGTTTCTCCTTTTAATATTTTTATGTAAGTCTGCATCAAATCACAAATTGTGCTGGTTAAATTTGGCCTCAGGTGATCCTTTTTCATTACAAAGTGATTTAAACTGCATACAAATGAGGTTTGTACATATAACAGTATACTGTACTGAGTGCATTCGCTCAAACACGTAACATTAGCCAAAGAACCATTTTGAATGACACAGAAAAGAACAAAATCAAGCGCTAAACTGGCAGTTGTGAAGAAATGGAAGCTCTTCCCTGGCTTCTGTGTCTTTCAGTAGTGTTTGGATATTAAAGCTAATTACAGGAAATCATTGCAATTTATTGAAAAATACTTCCAAGATTCTCCTTCTCTGCCAACACAGTTTGTATTTCTTTTACGCTCTTAAGCATAGATATTCCAGTTTTCTCATTTTGGTTCCATAATTTGGGCGGATGTGGTGCCTGCCTACCCTCAGCTCTGGTTCATGTCGGGTGTTTCACTTACAGCAATTTACGGGTAGGATCGGGCCTTCCAGTTCCTGCGATTTTCAGTTTGCTAGCGCATAGTCATTTCATTTGAAAATAAATCTTACTGTTGCATTAACCAAAACAGAAACAAAACCAACCTGTAACACAGTGACAATCATATAACCACAACGTTGCTTGCTGCTTTACCTCTTCCCGTTGCTGTATGCAAGCTACAATGTCCCATATGAACATCCCTAATGAGTCAAGTTGATATTTCTTTATTCCCTCCACTTATATTGTCTTTGGAAAATGAGAGGACTCAATCTGAAGGTGTTGTTAACGTGAGATTATGCATGCACAGATCCCATCTCTCAGTGCAGGTGTGAGTCACAAAGCTCAGCCTAAGCTGGGAGGAAGCCTGTCCTTTGCTGCCTGTAACAGGACATTGCTTTCTCACCTCCTTTGAGAAAGATGCTGCTGGAATTGAGAGCTTGGACTAACTTAATGACTATGTCAGTCCTTTTCTCAGAGTAGATATACTAGACCACCATCACCGTACGCACACTGCTTCCAAAGATTAAAAATTGTTCCTTACACCTCGTGGTCCTAACACAGAAATATGTGTGACGAGCTTAGGGCATCCATATGGTTTCATACCTCATTGGGATTCCTGAAAAGCAAAATGTCTTGTGCTTCTAGCGCTGTTTCAACAACCCTTTTATATACATTTTATAACACCTACTGATTCGCACCAAGCAAAATGTGTTGTGCCACTAGTAGTGTTTCAACAATGTTCCTGGGCAAAAAGTGCAGCAAGAGCTGGCCATCTAGTGGAACGCTGCATGTGCTGGACTCCGGCCAAGCAAACAAATTAAATGAGCATATGATACTGCACGTTCTGAAGGCTGATGTGTTGATGCAATGAGATCATATTAGTAATAATCACTTGAGCCTTTTGAAGCAGCAGAGCCTCAAATTCATGGAGGCAGTAGCTCACCTGGTAGTGTTATTCCACAGAATAGCAAGTTTCTTTTTCAAACTGCATTTTTTTTTAAATCTTGTTTTTCCATTTATCTCTTGAAATTGAATGTTTTATCATTCCATCCCTATATACAACATGAGAACAGATTATCTCAATTCATGTGGCAGGGGGGTTGGAACTAGATGATCTCTAAGATCCCTTCCAACCCAAACCATTCTATGATTCTATGTGCTTCTTGTTGATTTTGAATTTTCATTTGGTATTTTTCCTTCAAAACTGAGACAACCAGTAAATACTTCACTGATTACAGAAAGTGTATTGATTAATTCAGGTGAATTTTAAAAGTTACACTCAGCAGTACCATAATAATTTCTAATGGAAATCTACAGACTTCTGATGTATCTTGGCATGATTCGACTTTCAGGAAAAGGAACAATGGTCTGTTTCATGTTGATGAAAGAAAGTGTAAAATCTGGGAAGAACATCTGGAACTTGAAAAGATTTTTAATGAACAGAATAAAACTAAAATAGTAATCCTGTTCCCATCCTCAGTGTATACCAAAATGCTGCAGTAAATAAGACATTGTTCTCGTCTCTAGTGCAGACTGAAAGAAAACTATTTATACATTATTCTAGCTGAAGAATATAAACTGTGTTTAAAAAGGAGACACGGGAATGTAATTTCTTTAACTTGCAAGTTAATGGACTCTTTTCCACTATGACCAACGGCATTAGGAGAGGATTCAATGGCATTTTGGTTCAAGGATTAGAAAGTAAAAGCTTAAACATAATTTAGTCTTATGATTATTAAGTGTCTCGGTTGTTCAGGAAATATGGAAAAAAATGCAAGTAATTCTGTCTATCCTATTAATTAAATCCCATTTCAAAACAATGAAGCAACAATTTGTTTCATGTTCAGTGACAAAATTTGGAGGCCAGAGAAAAGAGAGAGATATGTTCAGTAATGAATTATAACCTTGACTGTATGCAGGAGCTCCTTCAAGTGTGACAAAATGATTTTTGGCAGGCTATATAGATAAATGCCTATAAAGCTCAGTCTTACAGAAAGTTTTCATGAATTATGTCTAACTTTTAGGACATACCCCCCAGCATCATAAAAGAGAAAACCAGCTCTCATTTTTGACATAGTCCTTTAAAAATCCTTTGTATATATCTTCTGTTGACTTTACAGTGTAAAATTAAACATTAGCACAGTTGTTTTTACTCACTGCCAGCATCATGACCTTTATAAAAAACTGACGCGTTGGCTCTTTAATCTGTATCTGAAAAGATAAGTGCCCATAAAATACAACTTGAAATTCATATCTCCATTAACTTTCTGTCTAACTTCTCTTTCCATAATAAAATTCACCCTTAACGATTGGTAGCCGAGCCCAAATACTAATCTGAAGGAGTTGTTTGGAAAGCTTTTGGAAAGGATTAAATTTTGTTCCAATTCCCCCTTCTTGTTTCTTTGGAGCCTAGAAAAGGCACACAAAGCTGTGATTTTTGATTTTATTTCTGTCTTCCCTTAAACACAAGAAGTTTTAAAGCTTGGTTTTGGTTCTGTTATTCCACACGTTTTCTGTTGAAATGTCTTTTTTTACAGCCTGAGCAATAACTCACGTTTCTCCATTCCATTACTCAGGTATTCATTCTCCATTGCACTACCTACTATTCATTTGCATGCTTACCTGTTAGCAGTTCTGTATCCAAAAATTCAGTACCTTGTTTGGGTTAGGTATACTCTCATCCCGAGAAGTACCTAATAATCTATCAATACTTGCTTTTTGTTTCTCCTCACTATCTGTCTTTTCACCACTGATATTCCTTTATCCATTCCTGTATCTTGGTCTATCAGATCTTTTTTAACCAGGTTTGGAAATTAAAACAGTTTCTTTTGACCTTTTCCCCTCACTTCTCAGTTTAAATCTCTTCTTATCAGCCATAAAAGCCTTGATGTCAGAAGGTAATTTTCCCAGACAGTCAGATGGAATCCAGCCTTTGAAAACACTCTCTTTTAGCAAATGCATCCCGCTGGCTGAGTATTCCCAAACCTGCCTTTAGCACTGATCTTTGAGCCATCTATTGATCATCATTATGTCATCGTATGTCCAATCTCTGTCTGTACCAACCAGAAAAAATTTCAGAGCAGTCACTAAAATGGGGCATAGTTATCTTAAAAGTAAGTTATGATATTCCTAAGTTAAAGATGTATTGCAAAATCAAACTGATATGAAAGTTTAGTACAGGTCCCTGTAAAACAGGCAAACTCATTGCCAGTAGAACTTATTATTAACAAATAAATCATGAACTTACAAGTTCTGCATTTAGAAAAAAAATATCCTTCACATAACAAGAAAGTCACGTTTTGATCAATCATTTCAGTAGATCTTTTTGCTTTTTACATTTCAGTTCGTCTGTACGCTACCATTGCTGTTACTGATGGTAACCACAGATTGGTCCAAAACCCTTCAGTGGTTATTTTGGAAGACATGATTATTTTAAATTTTGGTAGGGGAAAAAAGTGAGTTTGTATTCTATTTCTTGTGTTTGAAAAAGTTCTGGTTTCTGAAGTCTTTCACGTTGAATCATCTCTCTTTGGCAGAATGCTCAGTCAGGTCGTGCCCAAGAAACCCAGGAGATTATGTCGAAGCACTGTAGTGACTATATAGCCTTTCTTAGTGGAATATTTTCTAATTACAAAATGACACCAGAATTGAAAAAAAAAAAAATCGTTTCAACTATCAGATCTCAAAGCAAAACACAATATATAGAAGAAGTGGGGCATGACACCCATAACCACTGTCTCCTTCTGAAAAAATAAAGCCGAAGGGTTAGCTGAGTGCCACCAAAAGGCAAAGAGGAACTGATGGAGCCTTTGCTCCTTTGCTTTGCTTGCTTTGCTTGCTCCCCTGAAAACAGGGGAGAGGAAAATACCCCTGGCAGTTCTGGAACACTGGACCTTAGGTTAGATTTCTTTAAAATCAACAGAGATACGTGCTTAATGCAGAAGTCGCTAGACTAGGCCCACAAAGCTTGCGCTCCAAAGAATAACGTCCTTAAAATCTCATTCACTTCAGATTTATGCTAGTGTCACTCCACTAATTTCAATAAAGCAGTTTTCCATCAGCAATAAACTATAACCACTTTATGTTAATAAACTAGCTAGCTTTCAGGAGCTCTCTGTTTCTAGGAAGGGCTAAAATACTTCTATTTTCTTTCCTTAGGCATCCTTTCAAATCTAATTCATATCTGCCAAACGAGACAAGAAATCAATAGTGTGTAGTATATACTGTATAATGACCTGGAAAGTTCTTAAAATAGCTGTGCTTGCTTCAGAATGGGTATTCAGTATTTGGTATACAATTATTTGGCACTGTTACACTTGGCCGAGTTCCACTGAAAATGTGATTCTGTAAAACAGAGGCAGACCAAATGGGATGAATCTGTATGCTCATGTTATTTTTAAGTTGCCTCACATAACAAAAAGTTGTCTATAAATAAGGTTTTCTTTTTGACCTTTTTTTTTTAGGAAAACACAAATGGAGCAATGTTGAAAGCGAATATACAGATTGTATACTGTGCACGTACCATATCTGCACACATTCCCACACCTCTGCCCTTAAGGAGATTTTAGTGTCAAGATAGCAGTTTGAGTTTCTTGGGTTGTCATAGGCTTTCTTACCTCTGCCTTGGCATGCGGATGAGTGGCTGTTTATGGCACCTCTTACTAAGACCAAAGAGCTTGTGAACAGTTTTCTGCGCCTTGAGGAAGAGTTGCTTCATGCTGTTTTCTAGTTGCTCGTAACGACGTTGAAAATTAGAATCCATTGTCCACAAATGCATTACAGTAGAGGTGTTCAGGAAGTAATTCATGGGCAGCCTTTTCATAAATAATTTGAATTCATCTGAAAAAAATTAATAGGCTTTAATTACATAGTTATGGCTACTGTTGTAGCAAAAATTGACTTTTAATTTGTTTTTTCTTGAATCATTTTTTTTAATCTGAAATTTTTTAAATTTTTGAATTGAACATTTTAAGTCTTTCAAAGTAGAATGGTAACTAAATTTTTAGTGACAATATTAGAATAAAACCAGCAAAAGTCAATATTTATATAATTATTAAATTTATGTTAAAAGGAAATACAAGAAATTGCATTATTGCTCAACTTGGGGAACATAAAGGTTAAATAAGAATCGATCTAAAAACAAATACACATTTAAAGGTGGATGTATATTGACTCATTTGAAGATAGGAAACAATCTTAAAAGGAGTATATTCCAATACTTAGAAAATGCAAGTAAATGTGATTTTACAGGCCAGCTCTCTTTTAGACGTGTTATTTCACCTGAGACAAGCCACTAAGGGTCAGACTTTCAAAAGTATTTAGAACTGAAATGGAGCCTTTCAAAGCATTTTATGGTACTTTGACACTTCAAAAATGTCTCCCATAACTTCTTTTTGGCTCATGTCCCCATCTCTAAAGTGGTAAAAAAGACTTTTTACATCACAGGATCACTGTTATTGGGAGCATCCCATGCTTTGTGATTTGTTCTGGTAGCTCAGTCCACATAAGATACAGAGACCGCACATTATTAACAGAATTTTATTAATCGGTGAATCTATTTTCATAAGTAGGATAATTTACTGGCTATCTTCCCACACTTTGCAATCCATTTTTTCTTTCAACTTGTTCCTGCAGTAAAGCCTCTTACCCCACCACTTGGCTTTCACCCTGCCAGATGCTCCTTTTGAGTAGTCAATACTTCAGCAGACTATGTGACTGCAACGATCCAACTGACAAATAGCCTCCTGCTTAAAACTAGAGTTAATCATAATATTTACCAGTGCTATAATTTTAGGTTGCTCGTGGGAGAGGTTGTTCACATGAAAGAATATTCCATTACCATCACAAGTGTTTTGGTTTTAGCTTTAGCTTCAGTTTAGGTTTTTAACAACATTTTTATAGAAAAAAGGGGAAAAAAATCTTTTCTTTTTTATGGATGGAGAAGAAAGATCTTTTCTAAATGAGACAGAGTGAACCTCATCCACATCCTGAGGGACACGGGGCCATGATGAAATAGGACAGTCATATTTTGGCATAGTATTTCTTGTGATGGATTAAGATTCACCAGAAGACAAAAGGCGTTGAAAGGTCTCCTGGAAGGTAAAAAAATGAAAGGCAAGGGGCAAAGATGATGATTTTATATTTAATAAAGTGGTTTTAATAATTCATCTGGGAGCTCCTTGGCAATGCGTTATTCATTTTATCCTCGTGCCTTCCTCTTCAGGTATTAGCTGTCCACTATTCTCCCACTGCGACAGCACCACTGCCCCTCTGCTGTCCCTGGGTACAAATGAAGGGACTGAGGAAAGGAACTATATTTTATCAAATATTCAGAGCTTCTTATATGTTGCTTTTTCGCTTTCCTAATTTTTGTCTAAGAAGTTGGTTCTTATCCTCTGTCCAAAAAGAGTAAGTGTCTGTTCCTGGGTTTCTGTCTTAATAATTGGAATTTTTGAAGAAGTTGGTTCTTATCCTCTGTCCAAAAAGTGTCTGTTCCTGGGTTTCTGGCTTAATAATTTGAATTAATAGGAATATTTGATAAATTCTGCCCTGCCAGATGAACATCTCTGTGAGTCTTATTGTAGTTTTGGGAAAACCAGTTCCCTGTTTTCCCCATCCCAAGTGACAATTGCACCTTCCTCTCCTCACACTACACTTCCCAGTCCTCGCTTCCTTTCAAGGCTTGCACAGATGCTGTGGGAGAAGTTGACATCTGGCTTGTCTAAAGGAGGAACAATCTCATTGGCTTGGTAAACCCTTCCAAGCCTAGAGTGCATTTGCAAATTTAACAAACTGGTAGGAAAAGAAAAGAGAAGAAAAGAGAAGAAAAGAAAAGAGAAGAAAAGAGAAGGGAAGGGAAGAAGGGAAGAAGGAAAGGAAAGGAAAGGAAAGGAAAGGAAAGGAAAGGAAAGGAAAGGAAAGGAAAGGAAAGGAAAGGAAAAAGGAAAGAAAACCCAACAGGTGAATAGGAGTTAAGGTTATGTTATGAAATATGCCCTTTGGCAAAGCGCAGATCTGCAGTTTGTATAAATTGGCCAAGCTCTACTGACTTCAGAGGAGTGTACTAATACACCTAGGGAGGATCAGATCCAACAGTCACATTCCTGATTACCTGTTTTAATCACTAACTTCTCATTTCCCTTCTATTCTTCTGAGACACTACTATATTTACTTAAACTCAGTTTCATGAAGCCAAAAATAAACCCAAATCCCTGAGGAGAGAATAGACTCAGAATATGCCTTTTCAGTTTTTATATTGCTGTAATAACTTCTTTAAGCATAATTGTCAATTTGCTCTCCTTTGCACAATGGCAATAAGCTCTACAGCTGACAACTAATTGGATGCAGTGTTTAGAAGTGATAAGGAGGGTTTACACTCCTGAACCTGTAATGCAAAAGCATTTCCAAGAAGAAAATAACTCCTTTTCCCCCTGTAATAAACATCATCTTTGACTATCCCTGTGCCCTGTACGATCATGTTAATGAGAACCACAATGGAGGTAAAAGAGAGAGATAAAATGAGCATGGTTACACAGTGCCTTCTGCAAAAAAAAA
>NW_010130386.1:0-6694 GCF_000699245.1 Pterocles gutturalis | reverse complement strand
ACAGGGCTCATTGCAGCTGTTGGCCAGCGGGGTGGGGCCGCAGGGCTGGCATGGCCGGCACTGGTCGTAGCAGGACATGTCTCTGGGACAGAGGTGCACCTGGGAGAGAGGCAGGGGGAAGCAGGAAATGGGAACACATGAGAAGCAGCACTGCACCCAACCACAGTGGAGCCCAGGCACCTCCTGGCCCAGCATATGCTGCCCAGCTCCAAGCCCAGCAGCCACCTCAACTAAGTCCCAGCCTCTCACTTGCTGGAAGACATTCTCTCCCCTTCCCTCTCCCATGACAAGCAGCTCCCAGTCCTGGGCTAGGACAGCCCCGATCAGCTGAGACTTCCATCCAGGAAAGCCCTGACCTTGAAGAAGGAGGAGAAGAGGCTTCACACTCACCTGACTCCCAAGGAGAAAGAGGCGAGAGAAGTGGCTGAGAGAGCATAGGCTTGGGCTGCCTTTTATAGTATCCCTGCACTGCCTCAGGCTTACAGGCACCCTTTGTGGAAGTCATCATTTTCTGACAAGCTCACGTCAGATGCAAACCATCCCTGCTAATGGTATGGGCTGTGTCCTGTTTTCCTTTGCTGCCGCCTTTTCATTTCCTGGCTTGGGCCATGCAGTTTCACATACGAAGTTCTGCTATCAGCCACACTCAGGTTACACAGTGGGGTCCTTTCTCCCTCTGAAGCAACACCCCCAGAACACTCTCATGGCTCATATCAGGGGTCCATCTTCCCTCTGCCAACATCCTGTGGCTTCACTAATAAAGCCAGCATTTAGGTATGCTTTTGTCCTGCTTATGTCTGGGATAGAGTTAATTTTCTTTTCAGTAGCTAGAATAGACCCGTGTTTTGGTTTCTTTTCGGGATTTGGTATGAAGAGAATGTTGATAACATAGTGATGATTTTAGTCATTGCAAAGAAATCAAGGACTTTTTAACTTCCCCTGCTTTTCTAGTGTGCAGGTGCACAAGAAGATGGGAAGGAGTACAGATACCAAACTGGCCAATGAGATGTTCCGTATCATGCAACGTCATGTTCAATATCAAACTGGTTGGCTGGGAAGCTCTTTCTCTCTCTCATCTGGGGTTGTGGTTTTGGGATTTTCTCTCCTCTGGGATCTGGGAACAGATGGAGCCTTGGTCAGTGGGTGGTGAGCTGTTGTACTGTGTATCACTCGTTTGTATATTCTATTTTTTATTATAAATATCATTAGTTGTATTTATTTTATTTCAATTCTTAAATTGTTCTTATCTCAACACGTGAGTCTGCTTACCTTTACCCCTCCAATTCTCCCTTTCATTCCTCATGATGGAGGAGGGTGATGAGCAGCTGTGTGGCGTTTGCCCTTTGTGACACCCAATGTCGGTCATGAAGTGTTGAGATAATGACAGATTGCATCACAGTATGTTAAAATGAAGTAGTTGTAAGTATTCACTGTATTGGATTAATAGTCGCTGGGCACGATGTCGATCACAATGTTGATTTATTGGCTCTCAGAGTTGTGGCACTCGTTCTTAGAGTTCTTGCATGTACCGCCTTACTTGCCGTGTCTATTCCCTCTGGTGCTGCTTCTCATCTCTAGGACTTCAATTAAGGTTATCACTGCACTGTACTATGTAACACTGGTTTAGGTTGTGAGAAAATTATCGGTAGTGGGGCTAATCTGATATTTGTACTCAGCACTGTCTTAATCTCCACACTTTGGGAGCTCTTTCTCAAAAACTAGTAATAATTGCACTCACTGCCTTTTCTCCTCAGAGAGCCCATCTATGGGGGAGACATCATCCTTCACCCTCCCCTCTCCTCCAGGTGACGAGAATTTTTCTCTTGAAAATTTTGACTCTCCTTGGGATGTTCAAACCAGCCTGTTCCTATTGCTACAGCTCCTGAATGTGTGCCAGGTCTTGCTGAAGGTTAAATAACTGTTGGGGAGTAACACTCAGAGATCTTCCCCGAGGCTGGATAACCATGGGGGGCATGGCATGGGGGAGAATATGGACAGGTATCTGGAGAATTCTCACCTCCAGTGGTTTGGATCTTCACTCCCAAGCAACTCAGCTCAATAGGAACTGCAGTCAGAGGCAGTCAAGTGGTGTGCCACAGTTGATGTTGCTGAATGCATTTTTCCCAGTCCCTTTGGCTGCAGAGGGTCTTTCCCAGTCCCTTTGCAGGGCCTGGTTTGCTTTCACTTGGAGGAGTGTCCAGTGCACCTGGCATCCACTTCCCCAGGGGTGGAAACACTGCCCCACCACTTGCCATAGGCTGACCCGGACTGCGATGGAACAGGGTGAAGCTCCAAAATACCTGCAGTACACTCATGACATCATCGTATGGGGCAGTACAGCAGAAGTAGTTTTGGAGAAAGCAGAGAAAAGAATCCAAATCCTCCTGAAAGTCAGTTTTGCCATGAAGGGAAGCAAGGTCAAGAGATGTGCACAAGAGATTCAATTTTTAGGAGTAAAATGGAAGATGGATGTCGCCAGATCCCAATGGGTGTGATTCATAAAATAGCAGCTTTGTCACCACCAACTAGCCAGAAGGAAACACAAGCTTTCTTAGGCCTTGTGGCTTTCTGGAGCATGAATATTCTGCATTACAATCAGATTGTAAGCCCTCTTTACCATGTGACCCAAAAGAAGAACGATTTTACATGAGACCCGGAGCAATGACAAGACTTTGAACCAATAAAACAGGAAATAGTTCATGCATTAGCCCTTGGGCCTGTCCAGGCAGGAGAAGAAATTAAAAATGTGCTCTAAACTGCAGCCAGGGAGAATGGTCCTGCCTGGAGCCTCTGGGAAAAAACACCAGGGGAGACCTGAGGAGCACCCCTAGGGTTTTGGAGTTGGGGATACAGAGGATCGAAAGCTCGCTAGACACCAACTGAAAAAGAGATGTTAGCAGCATGTGAAGGAGTTTGAACTGCTTATGAAGTGATTGTCACCAAAGCACAGCTCCTCCTGGCAGCCCAGCTGCTGGTGCTGGGCTGGATGTTCATAGGGAGGGTTCCCTCTACACATCATGCAACTGATGCTACATGGAGTAAGTGGATTGCACTGATCACACAGAGAGCTTGGATAGGAAGACCCAGTTACCCAGCGATTTTGGAAGTGATCACAAATTGGCCCAAAGGTAAAGGTTTCAGAATGTCACCAGAGGAGGAGGAGGTGACACATGCTGAAGAGGCCCCACCATATAACAAACCGTCAGATAAGGAGAAGCAATAAACCCTGTTCCCTGATGGGTCTTGTTGCCTTGTAGGAAAACGTTAGAGGTGGAAAGCTGCTGTGTGGGATCCTACAGGATGAGTTGCAGAAGCTGCTGAAGGAGAAGGTGAATTGAGTCAGTTTGCAGAGGTGGAAGCCATCCAACTGTCTTTAGATATTACTGAATGGGAAAAGTGTCCAGTGCTCTATATCTGCACTGACCCATGGATGGTGGCAAATGCCCTGTGGAGCAATGGAAATGCATTGTTACAGCAATGGAAACAGAGCAACTGTCAGCAGAGAGGGAAAACCTTTTGGGCTGTCCCATTCTAGGAAGATATTGCTGCCCAGGTAGAAAAGCTGCTTGTAAAGGTATGTCACATAGATATTCGTGTACCCAAGAGTCGGGCCACTAAAGAACATGAAAACAAGCAGCAGGTGGATTGGGCTGCTGAGATTAAAGTGTCTCAGGTGGATCTAGACTGGGAACACAAGGCTGAAAAATTTATAGTTCGTTGGGCCCATGATGGCCATGATGCAACATAGAGATGGGCTCGTGACTGAGCAGTGGACTTAACCATGGACACTATTGCACAGGTTATCCATGAATGTGAAACATCCACTGTGATGAAGCAGGACAAGTGGTTAAAAGGCCTCTGGTATGGAGGACGATGGTGCGACGGTGCAACACATGCCCCACCTCTCCCGACTTCCTCAGTGCTTGGTGTGATTCTTCACTTCCTGGGTCATATACCAACCCAGGGTGAGTCAGGAATGGATTGTGAAAGTGGTGAAACCAAGCGCTGAGGCAGCCCCTTAACATACCTGACTCCTGCTTTCCCCATCACTGGAAACAACAGTAACAGTCCGTCACCTCCTGACAGCCCAGCACATCTGTACCTGGGTTGGGGCCCAAGGGGGTGATACACTTTGGTAGCTAGTGAAACACACCAGAATATTCCATCATCTGAGGTCCGCTGAAATGAAAAAGTACCTGACAAAAGTCAATCATCCAGACCGTATAAATAGGGAAGAATATTAAGACCCTCGGGGTCCTCCTGGGTCGCAGTGGGCTGTGTCCAGCATCTCCCCTGAGGTGGGATGCCTCTCAGATACAGCCTCCTTAGACCAAAGAGTTTTAAGGAGCATCTATGGGCAAAGTCAAAGTAAGGCCAGGTCAAAGTCTGACTTCTGGAGGCTCAGTTATCCCCCGCTGAGGAATGCCAACGCATTGTGAGTATTTACTCAAAACTCAAGAAGAAAGAGGGAACTTTTAAGTCTAGTCTAGTCTCCTCTATCTACCTCTCTATCTACACAAAGAAGAAAGAACTTGTGATGGGTTTACCCTTGTCTGGGGGCCAACCCACACACATGTTCACTCACCCTCCCCCCAGCCAAGGATGGGGGAAAGAATTAAAGGGGTAAAGGGAAAAAAGGACTAGTGGGTTGAGATAAGAACAACTGAATAACTAAACTAAAAGAATATTGCAAATAATCATATATACAAATATACAAATGACTGATACACAGTGATACTGCCCCCCACCTGATGACCAAGGCTCAGCCTGTTCCCGGGTAATGATCCCAGAGCAGGAAGAGTCCTGAAATTGCATCATGGAACGGAGATAACAGTCTGAGCGTCCCAAACCGAGAGCTGACTCAGAGGGAGAGAAGGCCTTGGGAGAGAGACTACCTGGAAGAAGATGACCCTGAGCAAATGAGATCTGGAACAAAAAGGGACGAGCTTTGATGACCAAGGCTCAGCCTGTTCCCGGGTAATGATCCCAGAGCAGGAAGAGTCCTGAAATTGCATCATGGAACGGAGATAACAGTCTGAGCGTCCCAAACCGAGAGCTGACTCAGAGGGAGAGAAGGCCTTGGGAGAGAGACTACCTGGAAGAAGATGACCCTGAGCAAATGAGATCTGGAACAAAAAGGGACGAGCTTTCGGAGGGTCCTTACCTATATACTGGGCATGATGTGCATGTTATGGAATAGATTATTGGCCACTTTGGGTCTCAATCCCAAACCAAAGATCAAATCCTGGGCTAGTAAGTGGGGTTGTGCTCCCTCCCAGCTTCTCCTGTTTGCAGACAGCCAGAGAAGCTGAACGACCTTGGCACCTGCCTAAACATCACATTTTATCTGCTTTCTTCTGAGCACAAATCCAAAACACATCCTCTTGCTAGCTATTATGAAGAAAGTTAACTCTCTCAGCTTAACCCAGGACAGAACTTTTAACTATAGACTAGCTTCCCTACTCCAGCTCTTCAAGGATACTTGAAAAGTTCTTTGTTGACCTTGGCCTTCAGCCCCAGGCATTGCTCTATATCCTGCCATCTCTCGGGTACCCATGGTCTCCCGGGTGCAGGAAAGGAACTCCTGAAGGCACTGCCGGGCTCTAAATAATGGCTCAGGCACACATCACACCATGGACCATGTTAAGTTCCACTCATGCTCTGTTTGCCCACAGTTTGAGTCAGGAGAACTTGGCAGAGCTCTGACAAACATTACTGGTTTGTTGGAAAGGACCTTTGATGTGTAAGAGCTGGTGGCCTGTCCACTGATTTTATCTGTGGTTATTCCTGAGTGCACTGGTTTCCTAATCTCCCCATTCCTAATTAGCTAATTCAAATGCCTGAGGGGCCTGTTAGGGGTAACATCCTTGGGGGGAGATGTTAGTGCCTGTCTTTGGGTAGGGAAAAACTACTGGGAATCTACCCCCTCTGTGCTGCATTTCTGAGACAGTGCTGGCAGCCTTTCCAGACAGGCCACAGGATGCCACCATTACCCAGAACAGTCTGAGCCCTTTTTGGGGAAGCAAGAGAGCCTCGTGGGAAACCCCCTCCTCCCCTCCCTGCCTTGCACAGACCACCTCAGTCTCCCTCTGAAGCGCTGAGAGAGGGTGGCTCTTTGCTGCCTTCAGGAGCAGAGATCTGCAGCACCCAGCAATGAGAAGAGGTGCTGAGCTGGTTTGGGTCTGGCTGAGATGGAGTTAGTTTTCCTCACAGCAGCCCTCATAGTGCTGTGCCCCTCATAGTGCTGTGCCTTGTACTGACAGCTAGAAAGGCGTTGGTGACACACCAATGTTTTGTCAGCTGCTGAGCAGTGCTGACACTTGGGAGGGGACACAGCCAGGACAGCTGACCCAAACTGACCAAAGGGATATTCCGTCCCCTATGATGCAAAAAACTTTAAGCGCAAGGAGCAGAGGAGCCATTCATTATGACAACATTTGTCTTCTGGAGCAACTGCTATGCATACTGAAGCACTGCTTCACTGGAAGTGGCTGGACACTGATGTTCCCTGCTGCTGGGAAGCAGGGAATAAAATCTTCTGTTTTCCTTTGCTTCCAGAAGCCGCCTTGGCTTTTGATATATCAAACTACCTTTATCTTGACCCACGAGTTTTTCCGTCTTATTTCCTCCCTCTCCTGTCCTGCTGAGGAGAGCAGTAACAGAGCGGTTTGGTGGGCACCTGGCGTCCAGCCAA
>NW_010130385.1:0-516 GCF_000699245.1 Pterocles gutturalis | reverse complement strand
TTAGCTACCTAGTCATTGGCTTTTTTTTTCTTTAAAGAAAATCAGACTTTGTAGGCTTACAAGTTTACATGCCTTTCTGTTGGTGTATGTTTTTAAATTATTGCTTCGTTATTCGATGCATTATCTGCAGCCCAGGCATTTCACGGGTTGTCAGTGTTTTATTGGGAAACCAAGATGTGAACCGACTAGTTTATTTTCATGCATTTTCTTACTCCTGAATAATATAATTATGGAGCTTTCAGGGTAAACTGTGGGAAGCTGAGCTGAACACAAAGTGACAGTGCTCAAAACTGAGCTATGTAGAATCATTTCAAATAAAAGCTAAGGAGAAGGCATACATCATTTCTCATTTAACAAAAACCAGCTTGCATTCATGCCATCATTCAAGGAATCAGATCCAAGTGTCTCATTCTGAGAATGATCTGTAGTCCTCATGGCCCAGAGCGTAAGTGCTCATTGACAAAATTTTACCTATGCCCTACACAATTTCCAACTGATATGGGTTGTTACCTTGTC